>NC_062969.1:32123-79772 GCF_023119035.1 Salvia hispanica | reverse complement strand
TCGACAACTAATTAAATCATGCTCTTGTATTTTTGATGTATAGATTTTAATTGAGTTAATAAATACTTTTATATATTCACTATTAATAGGATATTGTTGTCAATAATATAATTATTTTGTAGATATTTTATTGATATATTGAAGTTCAAGACATTTTTGGTACAAATTAAATAGTTTAAGATTTAGTATGATAATCACTAGTATATTTGAAATATTAGATTGATAGGTAAATAAAATAATAATAACACAATCATAATACCACTATTGATATTTTATGATCATTAAATTTAATTTGATAAATTCATATTTATAGAATACAAAATAAGAAGGAAAAAAAATACGAAAAAAAGAAGAAACCAATAAGAAGCAAAAGTAAAATGAAAATTGACTACAATATAAATCAGTATTCAAAACTCCCTCCATCTCATGTTACTTGAGGCGTTTCTTTGCGGCACGAGATTTAAGAAAGTTGTGTTAAAATAAAGTAGACGAGTGAATAAAGTAAGAGAGATGGATAGAATAAAGTAAAAGAAAGAATAAAGTATGTGTGCTAAATGTTTTGTTTTAGCTAAAAAGAGAAATGACTCAAGTAACTTGGGATTACCAAAAATAGAATACGATTCAAGTAACATGAAACGAAGAGAGTATCATTTTAGGTACCCTTCCAGTAATATAATTAATGAAATATTTTACTCTCAAATCTCAATGCAAAAATAGCTAAAAGAGTAAAAATGTCCACGAATAGTGCAAAAGTTCCTCAATTGTGATTATACTAGACATGCCCAAAGTTCAGGAACCGTTGGTTACGGTTTGGAACTGCCAGTTCCGGTTCCGAAAATTTTCGAATTGAAAACAAACCTTGAGCGCATTTCGCGGTTACGGTTATGGTTTAAAAATCGTTGATTCTGATTTTGGTTCCGAACCACCGGTTTTCTGATGATATTTCGCGATTTCAGTTCGATTTCACGATTTTTCGATGGTTTTTTCTAGTTTTGGTTTGGAACTGGCAGTTCCGTCACGGTTTCAGTTCCGGAGTTTTTGAACCTGAACCGGTCCAAGGTTCAAAATGAAATAGTTCCAGTTTCATTTTAATTTTGCGGTTTCAATTTGGAACTGTAACAAGCAGTTCCGATTTCACATTTAACTGTCGGTTCACTTATCCAGGAACTAATGGTGCTAATAAAATTATCTTGTAACAGAAAATGTTAGAACCCAATTATCCATGGACTAAATTTGTATTTATTATTATTATTATTATTATGAAACCAATTTGCCACATAGTCGAAAATGGTGTGGCAAATAAAGTGATGTCGTTTTAACTAGCACCTTGAAAGATGGAGTACAAAGAAATAATCTCCAAATGGACAACCTCTTCTCTCTCTGCTCCCTACCCTGATGTGTATTAGATTGACTCTAGTGACAAATTCTGTCATGACATCCACACCTTACACCTCCATGGTATCCATCGTGAAGTTCCTAAGCAACAACTTATGGTATGTATTGTGAAAATCATTTGTTTTCGCGTGAATGTCGATATAGTAATCTTCACTGGTGTTGTTCGACTAGCGCTCTTAGCTCCTAGATAGTTTGAATCATCCCTTAGCGAGGATTTGCATGCAGGATTGAAATTTATTAACATGGGAGTAAAAATTTTCATAGATTAATCATACTATATTGATAATATGGGGTGGTGTGTCCAATCAATATCTTTATAACATGTAGAATCATTCATATTCTTATCTTGCAAATTAAAACTTTTCAAATTACGCTAAAACTAACCTTTAATATTCTAATACTATTTACATATGCTATGTTCAAGTCTTTTTTCCAGTATTAATGTTCTACTATTTAATTACAAAAATTAATGTGAAACCTTACAATAAATTTATAAATACATCTCTAAATAAAATTAGATGAGATTTAGTGTCTAATGAATTTGATGTGCAATCTTATAGAAAAATCACAATCATGTCTCTTCATTGAAATTAGTGTCTTTACTACCCTTTATTTTTCCTTATCTCCTCACATTTTCGTGTCTTAAAAGCAATATTTACTTTTTTATTTATTGAAAATTAATAATTTATTCAAATTTATTTGGTATGTTGAATCATATTCCAATTTTAATATAGTTGGACAAAAAAGGCATTCTCTCTCACGTACAGTAATACTGCAACCATACAAACGAACGAGGGCATTCGTGCGTGCATGTCCTCATTTCTACACGTAGTGATCAATCAATATTAATTCAGTACTATAATTAAGGATCGTTGGATTTATAAGATTTATATTTTGAGATTTTTAAATTTTCATAAGATTAAATCTCATAATTTAATTGTAATCAACCCCTTTAACTAAAATAATTTTTCAGATAATTAAAAAGAATCTAATCCTAAATGGATTATCTCATGATAATTAAAAATAATCTTATAATTCAATTCTAAATGGATTATCTTATAGTACATAATTAAAAATAATCTCATAATTTTATATTAGATTGAAATTTTTCAGACTTAATCCTAAATGAATTATCAATTATTTTAATATAATTAGTCGAGACAACTGAACAACACCTTAAAATAAAACTACTCCCTCCGTCCCAGAGAAGTTGGCATACTTTGAAAATGACACGGGATTTTAGGAGGTTTTGTTTTGTGTGTTAAATGGAGAGAGAAAATATAATTTTTATATTCATGTGAGAGAGAACTTTTTCCAAAAAGGGAAATGTGACATCTTTTGTGGACAAACTAAAAAGGAAAGTGTGTCAACTTCTCTTGGGACGGGGAGTACTACTATAACATTACTTAAAAAAATTATTAGTAAAAAAATGACAACGATAAGTAGTTGAGATTGAATATATTCGCCAGAAATATCTTTTTAGAGAAAGACAAATATATTAATCTCTGAAATTACAACAATAAAAAATAAAACCAAAAGTATTTCTCATGACAGCAGTGTTTGATATTGATCGAAAAGTGCACGACAAGTTTTTTAGACTTATCTCACTCTCACGAACACAAGTAGAATTTAGAAAATGAAAAATCAATCAGCTAACTTATAGCTGTATTAGAGAATCGAGATCAAATATCCACAAACAGAAGTTTCACAACGGAGATTGAATTACAGCAGAAATCATACTATATGTTGGAAGAATATATCAGATTCAATTAGCCAAAACGAAAAAAAAAAACACAGAATCATCAGCAATAATCATCAAAATCATGATGGAACTCATTTTTTTGAACAGAACGCAGCGTGTGCATCGATTTGATTTGATTTGACTTGATTACCGATGAAATTGAAATCAGAAATGGCATCCGCAGCAGAGGAAGAAGAAACAGAGCGCGGAGACCAAACACACTGCTTCGAAGGCGGAAACGACTTTGAAAAGGACGTCATCTATGAACCAGAGTTGCAGATTGAACCTCTTCCTCCACCTCAATCCCGCGGAGGTCTTCAACTTCCACCGCCACGCACTGCCGCTGCCGCTCGCCTTCTTGTTCAGCATCTTGAAGAACATCGAGAAACTCGAATTAGAACTCGCCTTTTTCTCCATGGCTCCGCCGATCCGAGTGAACGGGAAACGGGGGAGGGCTTCGTGATCGGCGTTTGTGTTTTTTTTGTTACTTCTATTTGCTTTGAAGAATTCTGTGAAGTGTGAATTTATACAGAGAAATAGAATAACGGGCGTTAGTGGGGGTTATTTTAGGAATTTCACTGGGGTTTATGTGGGGAGTGGGCCCCGAGGTAACCGTTCCGCGTTTTAGAGAAGAAAAATGAATTCTACTGTGACCAAGCTGTTTTCGCTTCTTCCAGTCCAAACATGTTCTTTTTACTCCAAATTCTGTCCAATATCAACTTGGTGATGATACAATCTAATCCATATAAGTGTGGATAACTCTCTTTCTTATAAGGCTTTTTAAGGAGTGAGTGGCTCATTTCTAATATGATATCAGAACGGGCCCAAGTCGATGGTGGATTATATCTCTTTATCTATTCTCTTGCCTACTCATGTGATGGAAGTCCGATGTGTTATTTCGGCCCACGCGTGAGGGGCGTGTTAAATTCTTTAAATTCTGTCTCATATCGACTTGGTGATGATCCAATCTAATCAATATAAGTGTGGATAACACTCTCCCTCGTAAGGTCGGACACTTTTTTATATTGGTCTTATAATAGAATATGAGTTAAATGAATGGAATATGAGTTAAATGGTAAAAGTAAAATATTACTTTGTTTTTAACGTAGAAAAAACAATACAAAGAAAAACAGATTTTTCATTAATTAAAAATTTTATTCTCCTAGTCTTATAAAAGAAATATAGAGATTGTGACAGAGATACTTTACTTAACACGAACCCATAAATTTGTACAGTGTTTATTTGCAATTGATAATATTGTACTGCCTTTCCATAAATATCTCCAATCAAATGGGTCCAAATTCAATAACCATTTATATAACTCGATTTATTTTAAATTTACGTACGATTGTAACTTAGTGTACATTTAGAAATAATAATAAGACCACACATATAGTCCCTAAATCTAAGCTGATTTCATTCGAGAATTCCAGAATAAATATTAATAATCACGCTTTTTCTTCTTCTTGGAATTATGAAATGTATGCTGAGCAGAATCTTACTTCTGTCGTGAAAGAAAAGCACTTTTGAAATATTCAATGGAAATTGAGGTAAAAGTGCCAAATAAATGATGAAAAAGATTACGAATATTTTTGAACCGATATTCCTTCAAAGCTGGAGCACCTCGATGTTTCTTTTTTCGTTGTATTTTCTGTTTTATTGCTGGCCATACGAATTATTCCGGTAATCTTATTTAATTTTAATACTGAGTACTATTTTTTTCTTGCCATACTTCTTATATTTTCAATGGTATATTATATTTTTAGTGAAGTCAATTTTTTTTGAGACCATGTATAGAAAATAAGAGTACAAGAAGCACATTTTTTCTATCAAAAAACTACCCTAAACTCCCATCTGTCACCAATATTTAAAGGTTTGTTTTATCTTTTTAATTTCAGTACTCGAATCTTTTACAATGTTCCTCGTTAATTAAATCATTTTTTAATTTTGGCAAGTTCCAACATACTATAATTTTGGCAAAAAGTAAATCTTTCATTTACTTTATTGTCTCTTACTTTATTTACCATCCACTTAACAAACCTACTATTCTTAAACTCCGTGTCGAAAATAAATGTCTTAATAGGAACGGAGAGAATACTATTTATTATTTTTAAAAATTATTGGGCCCTAAGAAGAAGTGTTGGGCTCGTAATCAATAATGAAGAAATAGATCCAATGGATTGAGTTGGGCTTGGTATATGAAATTAACGGGCCCATATATTGTATATGATGGATTTTGAAATGGATTAGCGAAATGCAATTAATCATTTGGTTAATAAAATGCAACTAATCAATCTTCGGTTAATAGTAACATAAGTCGGATTCTATTCTACATATTTGTACGGTATAACTTATTTAAAATATACTCCTATAATTTATTACTAGTAATTGTGCCACGAAAATAATTTACATATATAATTAAATTATTGGATTGCAGGTTTGCCTTACCACAAGGGGAAAAATTGTGTGGTTTGATCTTCAAATTTTCCTTGTGACCTCAAAAATTGGTCTACAACCATACTAGCATTAAGCCGCGGCCAACTCCCTTTTTTTTTTTTAAAAAAAAAACTTTTTTCTTGAAGTATCAATGAAATATTATCCAAATTTGACTCAGCACGGATTTTAAAAAATTTAGAAAAAATGAGTTGAAAAAGTTAATGGAATGAGAGTCTCACATTTATATATTAGTTTTATAATAGAATGTGATTGTAAAGAGTTAGTGGAAGTGAGGTTCATTCATCAAAAATAGAAGAAAAAACAAAGTGGACAATTTTTTACGGACGAATGGATTAATTTTTTATGTAATTTTCTTTTTCAATTGAAATGATTGATTTATTTTTCAATTTCAAATTTACATAGACTTTAAATATTTCGTATTCTTAATTGTTTCATAAGTGAAAAATCAAACTTTACAAACTACAGCAAGTGACATTCCAATTCTATGAAGCCACGGATTGCACAGGCATCAATTTCTAAAAATGTTCCCATTTTGGATTAAAACCTCCTATATAAAGAAATACTAGTATTAATATTTAATTTGCACGTGCAATTATAAATTATAAATATACTAAAAAAACACATTTTGTTGATTTTTAAATTAATTTCAATCAAGTCAATTTCAATCACTAGCCTGAATACTGTTTTGTGAGAGTCAATCTCTCTCTCAGATAATCTGATATAAAAGGAGAAAGGGAAGGGAATCCCCACAACCTGACTGCAGTATATTTGTAGAGAAAGAGAAGTGATATTCCAAGGATACCTTATAAACAAAAAAAAAGATATCTTTTTGATATACTTCGCCACCGGCATTCTTCATTTCCTTTTTAGTTATCAACCAGGATTAACAATTAATTCTTCATTTCATTACTCTAAATCAATCACTTACCTTTTCCACGATACACACACAGATAGTTTTGTTTTGTCTTTGTGTAATTGGGATTCGGAAAAAGTAGTTTTAAGTAAACAATGTTGGAATTGGGGGCGGTGAGGCGGTGCTACTCGGATGCGGTGGAGGGAGTGAATGTCGGATTGGCTTTTGTTGATTCGGTCATTGCGTTTCTAGCTCTATATAAGGTTTAACTCTTGTTGCTTCTTTCAATTCAGTATTGTCTTATTCTTTGATTCCAAATTGGATTTTATTGGGTGTTTGGGAGAGCTTCTCTCTCTTCTTCTTCTCCGTGCTTGTTTGAATTTATCCAGCATCTGTGTGTTTCTGAGGGGATTGAGGTGGATGTGATGAATGGCAACTGGAAAAAGAATTGAACTTTGAATGCTTGAAGCATAGAGAAAACCGATGCCCTAGGCTTCCACAGTAGGAACAATCTTTCAGCATTTCCATATGTTTGTCAACTCATTACTGAGATGATATGTCATTTTGTAGGAATGAGGTTGGGGTTCTGAATTGAATTGGCAACTTTTTCATTTGAATTAACCAGGAATTTTCATCTAATTCGTGATTTTGATGTTCATATCATGTTTGGAATTTCTATCAAGGGGTGAAACATTGAAATACTAGGGGCTTGATCGATCATGGCTGGATATGTCAGACCATTGTTTTCTATACTGTGTTATTGGTGAAGATTGTATGTCTAAAATCTGTAGTTCAGCGGTGTGTTTATGGCATGATATACCTGCTAAAACTTGCTTGAAGAACATTTGCATAGCTGTCAAGAGAACATTTACACAGCGAGTGCTGCTGCAGCCTATCATTTAGTAGTGCGTTTATGGCGTAATATCTGCCAAAATATCCCGAGGAATATTTATATAGCTGTCATTGTCGAGGGACCTTCAGGATTTCCTCGTGAGTGCTTAGTTGCTCGTAAAGCATTAGTACCAGCTACCAACACAACAGATGCAATCACGCTATGTTACCCAGCCTTGCAATGTGGTGTTGGTGGTTGAGTGCCAGCTTCACTACTAAACTTGTCATCAGTGTCATCTGTTTTGGTCCTACCTTTTGTTACACTTTTTCTCGAACATAAAACGGGAGCAATAATTGCATGATTTATATTAATTCTTTTGTTTTTGAGATGATAGAAATCATTTGGGGAAATGTATGGACCAATTGACCATATTGACTGCTATCTATTTAATTGAATCTGATCAATGCTCAATTTGATAATAATTTCAGGTCATTCATCTATTGATTGGGTCCCCAATCTTGGTGGGATTACTAACGTTTGATCACTGGTTCCATAAGGCCTTTTATTTGACTAAAAATGGCACAAAACTGCAGCATGTTTGTGATCTTGTATTCTTAGCATATTCTTTTGTTGTAATTTTTGGTAGTCCATTTAGGGCATGTTTGTTATACTGAAAAGGTTTAAATCAATGTTTCAAGTATTCATTGGGGTTTAATTAAAAATAGTAACAAAATTGAAATATTAAACAGGTTATTTTTATTTTGTATTAAATCTGGTTGCTTTGAAGGGTTGGATTTGCTGGTCGTTTTCCCTGTGGTTTTGTTATCATGGTAGGTAAATCCCCAGCCTGTGGTGTGATTATATTTTTAATAGTCCAATGATAGTATGAAGAAATACTTACCAAAAAGATAACATTAATGGCAGCCTTCCCCAGAATTCTGTTCATTGCAGCATTTCTCCTGCTTTTGCATTTTGGTGTTCTCTCTATCAAAAAATTTATAACCTATATCTACATATAGGGATCAATATGTTATGGTATTGTTTTTAAACAATATGTTTTATAGTTTTAAAGTATTGGTAATCTGATTTCCCCACCTCTGGAATAATGGGGAAATGAGTTCAAAATTAAAGCAATGTGTCTGGTTAACATTCATGTTTTTGATACCCCTCTGTTTCTGCACCCTTTCCTTACAATATGTGATGTTTTCTTTGACTGAAAGTAGTTATCATATAGATCTGTTCTTTTTATGAGAACACTATACACAAAGTTCTGAAGAGAATAATCAGCTGGGGGCTTGTAATAGAGATTATAAAAAAAATATTTTTAACTGTAGGTGAGCTTGGGGTTGAGAGTGCCTAGATCAAAGCAAATTCTGCAATCTTATTTTCTGAGCTTTCCTGGGATTTTAACCAAACTTGCTACAAATTTCTATGTTTATTTACCAGCTAAATTGATTTTATACATTAAACTGTACAAACTCTAAGTCGGAGGACTCCCATTTTGCACCCTTTTAGCAATGGAACCTTTTATAGAGTACTCTATATAGTTTACCAAACTTATTGTGCCACTCAGATAACATTCCTATCCGGTTGATGTTTTGCAGGGTGGACCTTGTCTCACCCCATTGATGAAGAAGAAAGATGGATATAACCCCCAAGAAGCTCTGCTTGGGAAAATGACAAAACTAGTCCACAGACTAATGGAAACCAAGGTGTTTCCCTTCAGGTTGGGTCAAAACGGAAGCCGTCAAAAGATTGTGATTGTGGTAAAAAAGCAATTTCAACTATAGATAATCGTTTTTAAAAACTCTATAATCCACATCTAACTTTCCCAACAAAATTATGCCAGGTAAAGTTTTACTTTTTTCAATAATGATGCATCTTCAGTACTGATATGGATTGGGGTGGGTACAGTCCTATCGAGTCTGCAATTGTTGCTCAGGCATGTAATCATGGGTTTTTTCCCTTTTCTCTCTTGTAATTGTTTCTGTGGATTTTGATGAGTTTCCAACTTTAAGAGAGCAACAACGACTGTAATATAAATTGCTTTTTAACCTGATTTTGAATATAACACTTGCATTAATCTCTCTTATGAAGACTGTCCAAGAAATTTTTTCCCAACTTGCAGGTATATGTAGATCTTATTGCCGGTTTTTTTCTTGGGGGAGCCTTGGCATGCTATGGTGAGCACGTAGACTTCTTCCGGGTTTTGATGTGGAAACAAATGCATTTTTTCCTCTTTATACTAATTGTGTCTACTGTTCTTTTTTTTCCCTGACATATTCACTATCCAGGAGTTTTATTATTCTTGAAAATGAAAAAAGTGAGATCTGAGCGGGCTTCATCTGAAATGCAGAAGGTAGTTGCGTGATTCTGATGTTCAATTGTAATCACGTCTGCATGTTGCATGTCTTGGCCTATTCATTTACTTTTGCATAAAAGTTACGTCTCACGGCCTTCATTGCATCACAGGTTGCTGGTTTGGCTGTTGTCTCCGTTATTTGTTTTACATCAAGTGCTTCGGTGGCAATTGGTACTCAAATACCTGTAAGTCATTGGCGGCATATTAATCGATTAATCAGCTTCATTTCCCTGGATATTCCATGACTAGCATTCTCCATCTGCAGCTGTTTTATGACTCGGATGAAGGACACATGGATGCTTTCCGTACTTCAGTTCTTCTCGTTTTGTATTATTTTATAGGTATTTGCTTATGCTAAACAGTATACCCTAACCTCCAAAATGTGTTACCTATGTAGTAGTATTATAATCTGCATCATAGTCTGTTTGCCATCATCCATTGCACTGCCATGAAAGTAAAGCTGTCTTCCAGGTTCATCAGTGCCTTCAGCAGTTGTTTTATTCCTGATGAGAGAACTGCCACCTCCCCTCATCAATAATACTAGGCGCGAAGAATCAACAACGATAACATTCATACATGAGGACTCAACGACAGCAGCTCAACGACAGAGCTGGACTAGAGCAACTCAGAATCAGGTTCTAACGCTTATGCCCGCCTGGACACGCTTGTAGATATATTTAGTACTTAACAGGTTAATATTGAGCCGCTTGTATTTAACTGCTCGTTACAGGTATCGAGGGCAAGCCCCATATGAAGTTTGACATGGTGTAATTCAACCAAGGAAAGAAAAGATTTAGAAGGCCCCCTGAGGAGTAGAGCCGCAAGGCTGCCTTTGCTGAGCCTTTTAGTTTGATAGATTTGTCTGTATTGTACATAGCACTACTATTTTCTAACTTATGCTCAAAATTCTTTTTTCTGGTTATTGCAATAAGCCTGTTTAATTAGTTTCCTATATATTTATGTTTCAAATTAGAGTTACACCGAAAACTACAGATGCGATGACAGAGTACCATTTCTGATATCTAGATAGTTCATAATTATGTACTACTAGCTTAAACGAAATGCAACCACAAATGAGATTTCCATAGAATTAATAATTATGCATAGCTCAAACTAAATTCAATCATGAATGAGATTTCCATAGTTTCTTTATTTTCCAGCCCAAATTTACAAAAGGGAACAAACACTTTTTAGAAAAACAAAGACCATTGAATCAGTTCTGCCAACTGGTAATTTCCAAGGCTCCAAATAGCACATTCTGTTGCTGTATGGCAAACTATATCCCAAAGGGGGTTGGCTCATCCACATCTCTTCTCTCCTCCAACAGCTTGTTTGATTCTGAACATGTGGATCAGCGAGTAAGTTTTTGAAAGGCGCAAAGATAATTCACAGAACAACACGTATCCGGTTTCACACCTTTATTCGATAGCTCTCAAGTGAAGCAAGGTAAGATTCATGTAGAGAGCAGAAACTGCAAGTTCCACCGGAATGAATATCAGAGTTCACATGTATCATAGCAATAAAACAAGAACAGAATTTTCTTACTTATTCATAATCTCATACAGGTGTTTAGAAATGTATGCCATCGATGGATGTGAACAATAACAAATCAAAGAATGCCCAAACAAGGTTGACTGAAGAAAGATTTAAGTGCTATGTAAGTACACCTTTCAAGACAGAGTTATTCAATCTTGTTGCTTATCAATCTGCATTCGCTAGGTGGCCACACCTGTAGAGAAAGAAGGTAAGCAATGTCCGAACTTCCCTGATTGAGCCCATATTATTGATAAAAACGGCATCATATATGATCTTGATCCAACTTAAAATGCAAACAGTTTCACATAACCATTTACACATATATGATAGAACAGCATCATATATGATTTTGATCCGGCTAAACTGCAGTTTCATACTTATAACCAATTACATATTTATGATAGAACAGCATCATATATGATTTTGATCCAATTAAACTGCACAGTTTCATATAACCAATTTCACATTTAAGATTAGAACAGCATCATATTATTATTTTGATCCAAGTCTCCAACTAAAATGCAAACAGTTTCATATAACCAATCACCATTTATGAAAAAACAGTATCATACTACTATGGTTGAATAGCTCACCACAGCAAATACTCTATAGCCTAGATACCGGTAAGGAACTGCACCGAAATTCCTGGAATCTCTACTGTTGAGCAAATTATCCCCTTCGACCCAAACATGCCCATTTGGTACCTAAATCATCAAAAAATCATTTTTTAGAATCTTCTGCACACTAAGCATAACTAAAGAATAGGTACACAGACATGAATGGATAATCATTGTTCAATAAGATCAAACTTTACCATGAAACCCTAATTTGATCCACACATTAAAAATTGGGGATAATTTAGATAAAAGAAAGAAATCATTTCAAAATTGAAAAATTAGGGGAAGGAGAGGGTTTACAACAAGAGTCTTCTTGAGATCAGTATATCCGCGACGGCGATTATTGGGGGGAGCATAAGAAACGACGTCGCCCCCGAGAGCCTTGATCCTTTTGGTAATGCACTTCCTCGATTGCTCGGGGCTAGCCATTATGACGATGTCACCCCGGTCGACTTTGCCGCGGAGGATTGATATCTTTTCAACCAAAACGATGTTGAAGTCATCGAAGGTGGGGCGCATACTTGGACCGATGACCTGCAAGTGAACGAAACATGGATAAGGAAATGCGAATTGGCAACGCACATTCACAGCAAGGATTGTGCCCTACTTTGAAGTATCTGATAGGGGAATACAATATGGCTTTATGCGCGGCTGCCTTCGCCATGGATGCCACTCTCTCCATTTCCAAACCCTCACTCTGTCTGCAGCGAAATTTAAACATAAATGGAATCCCACACTCAATTCGGATCATTCTCACCAGTCTTTTCATTTTTTAAAGGGAGTTTTAATTCGTAAATAAATTGGCATAATTTTCTTTCTCCATCTATCCATAATTAATACTTTTGCAATTTAGTAGAAATTTTTTACAATAAACCCTATTTCATTAACTTTTCTTTCAATTTTATTATAAAATAATTTATAAAGTAGAACCAACATTTCACTCACATTTTTCACAAATTTTTCCACTATACTTTCTTATACTAACAATTTTCATAAATTAGTAATAATTAAACATGAGGGAGTAGTATTTGTTTTTAATTTTAGTGACAACTGTGGTAGGATAGGAATGTAGGTTTAATATACGATTGAAATATAATGATATTATTATTTCAATTTTGTGATATTAACTAGTCATTAATTTGGAAGAATTAGTTGGATCTTCCAATATTAGTAAGTTGATTGTTTCACTTTGATATCTTCTTAAAAAATGATTTATTTGATTTTTTTCTCAATCCAAAAGAGTAAGTATTTGTGGGCTTCTCTGATAGAATGGAATAAGGAGGAATAAAATAGAGATGAGAATGAAATGAAGATGAGAATGAAATCACAATTCCATTCCATTAGGACGTGTTTTATGAAGTGGAATACGTAGGGTTGGAAAAGTTATCCACCATATTTTGGCTGTTTTATAGAATGGAAAAAATACTCCCGGTAAACCGGGATTCACTCCTTTGACCCGAAAAAATTTACTGTTTATTATGGAAAGTGGTTGATTTTAGACCACCCAAAATTAGTGGGTTTAGATTCACTCCTCGGGGCTTGTACCTGGATAGGGGATTACATTTCCCTCAATACCCCTCCATTTGTCTATTTTGGAGAAGAAAATCTGAGAAAGAAGGGTTTTGAAAGTAGAAGAAGCTGGACGGAAGGTGACGCTGTCTAAATACTCTCCGACCAACGGGTTAGGCGTCTTGAAGACACTCTTCTCCGGCTAGCGGCTGGAATAAATTGTGAACAATTCACACTGAACACGCAATACACACACCACACACACTGCACACTACACACTACACACTACATACATTGCGTGTTAGGATTGGTATACTGAAAAGCATATTTCGAGCATGTTGCACGGATAGAATTGCTTGTATACAATAAATTTTACAATCCACTTTTAACCCAAAGCGAGAAGAAGTAATTTTATCGCATTGATGTTTGCTTGTGCATTTATAAGATGTTTCTCAAACATTTAAATGTATAAGAAGCAAACAAGTCTAATTTTTCTACATAGTAGACTGGTCGTGAACGATGTTCACAGAAGGTGACGCAGTCGGTCCTTTGTAGAAGAGAAATAGAATTTCACAACCTAGATAGGCTTTGGCTACCTATCGTGAAAGGTTGCAGTGTCAGTCCGCATGTTTCCTTACCTTAGGAAATAAACGACACTGGTGTGGTATAGCACTGAAGGATCTAACAGTTGAGATAAGTCTTTCTTGCTATTTACCGAAAGACGAGGTCTCGGTGATTGTTATTTCTTAATCATTGTTGACATAACATTGAGCATACGATATTGATTATGCACTACTTTGATTTATCAAATGGTGCGGATTTTTCGCAATCCAAGAATCCTGATATCTTGGGTAGTGGTGATCAATGTCTAGAGGTGCTAGTATTGTTATTGCAATGAATCGTGTGCTGGGTGAGTCCAGTTTGATAATATCCTCAAGAGGTGTTCGAAAAAGGTTTTATTATTCAGAAACCCGGCCGGTTGGAATTTATTCCAGAATAATAAATAAAGATTTTGAACTAGACAACTCTTGGAAAAAGATATTAATTAATTAAAGTCAAATAGCAGACTTAAATTAATTAATGGATATTTATATCTTAAACACGGGAAATAATAAATTAAAGAGGTAAAGCCCGGATTACTCGTAATTTGGGATTGGACGGGCAGTCAATATTATTATACTATAGTGGATGATAATAATATTCTGTTTGGACTTGTATTAAATTGGGGCTCAATTTAATTAGTAAAAGTCCAACAGGTTTGGCCCAAGTCCAACCTCCATGGATCCCTAATCTGGCCCATCATAACTCAATATAAAAGGAGATTAGAAAGGAGATTTAATGTGATTTAACACATAAATTTCGTTCTCCCCTCTCTGGAGTGAACGGTTTTCTCAGTTCTTCATAGAACTGAAGTTCTGTCTTCTTTCTAATCAAGCCCTTTTCGATTCTGACAAGCTTTGCCCACCCAAAGGTCATTATCTGAGTTCGGGATACAGATTAGAAGATTTGTGGTCGAGTACGAAGATCTTCATGTGGAGAAGGAGCAAGCAATCGTCGATTCTTTGGAGAATCAGATCGGTAACCCTAATCCGTAGAATATCATGAATTAGGGTTTAATTCCTTAAAGCATGATTTATGTGTGTTCTAGCATGCAATTGATTGTTTAACATGTGATAAATTGATCCCATAATCGGTCAAATAGATCTGTAGATCTGATTTATTTGTTTATGCATGACTTCCGCTGTGCAAGGGGCACCAAACCCCAGCAATTGGTATCAGAGCCAATTTTTGGCTCATTATGTGGATTAATTTCATGTTATGTGAATTGCATATTCCTATGTGTTTTCGTTGCTTGTTATATGTTTTATAATATGCATAGTTCGAAAACCCTAGAGTAAAGAATGAACTTTGAATGCTCCGAATATGTCTGCTGCGTGATTTAATTCTTTAATGAAGCTTTGACTTTGTTTTGCAATTAATTCATGATACGTGCCTTTACACCCATGTAAAGATTACAATGATTCTATGTGTGATTACTTTGGAGTGGAATTTTCATACGTATCATGTGAATGGAATTTGTGACTTGGGAATCATGGCATTCAAATCGCGAAGTGAATTCCGGCAGTCTGGGCACCACTGCCTTGTCAATTTTGTGTGTTGCCCAGCGCGATCGATCGGGCAGTCTAATCAGATCCACGCAGCAACAGCAGTGACGCCATGGCAGCAGCGGCTGCGGTGAAGCAGCTGCAGCAGCAGCCATGAAGACGGCAACGCAGCAGCCGTGAATTGGGCATGCTCCGGATTAGCGCAGTTTGGGTGCAGGCTGGACAGTTTCGTTTCAGCTGAGAGCAGCCCAAGAGACTGCCCTGGAGGTCCGATCAGAGGCTCAAAGGGTGCGGTCCGAGTGGGAGCCCAATAGCGGTTCCCGGGCTCGTGTGGCTGCATTGAAAATTTCAAACTCAGTTGGGGTTTCCTTAACCCTAAGAACTAATTTTGGAGAAATTTCCTAAATTTGTTAGGGTTTCCCAAACCTTAGTAACTAATTTTGGAGATTTATTCAAGATATGTTTTAGAATAATATTTGAATATATCGGAGTGGATTATCTAAAATTTAAATTTTTAATTAAATTATGGATTAATGGTATTTTTCTCCTTATTTTATGGATTTAGATAGTTTAAATTCTATCTAGATAAATCAGAGATAAATTAGGATAATAATAATTAATTTTATCTGTCTTATGGATTTATATAGATTTGATTCTATGTGAATAAATCCTAGATAGACTAGATAAATAATTAATTATATTTGGATTTTATCCTTATTTTATGGATTTAGATATATTTAATTATATCTAGATAAATCCTAGATAAATTTGGATAATAATTAATTTTATTGTCTTATGGATTTATATAGACATAATGTCTATAAGCCATAATGCAATAATGAGGTTAAAATAGTCATTTCAAATTATTTTAAATTTTTATTTAAATTTATGTTTTGTACATGTATCATACTACCCTTTTGTATATAAAATGTTAATTAGTATTATAGAATCACTTGATTATGGAAAGTTACTCAATTCTAGTCGTATATTTCTCCTTCCTCTATATCTCTCTTCTTTCTTGCCATTTACACAATTCTCCATGAACTCATGTCTCCATATTTACAATTATTTCTTTTATTTATTTAAGAGAAAAGATGAGAAATAATTCAATATTAATTTAAAGTGTAAATTTGAACAAAACAAATTTATATGAAAAAAGAAAATAATTACTATAAAATCAAGAGAAGGGGGAGATAACACTTAAAAAATTTTGAAACTTAGAAAGAAAGCGTGTAAAGAATTGCCTGATATATAATTTTGAAAAAAAGTACAAATAGAAATATAAACAAAGCAATAAGCGAAAATATGGAAAATGGAAACAACTTGTATAATTTGGAATAAAGAGAAATATTAAATAAACAAATTTTATTATATTAAAATTTCAATAGCTATCTGTTAATAAAATAATTTGATGCGAATAAAATTTATTATTTTAATTTACTTTTAGATATCAAGTTTAATTGTATTTCATGATTTTTGAGTAACAATGTAGATTACGAGGAGATACAATACTTAATCATCATTAATTTATTGAATGATACAACAAAGAAATTAAGTATAAATATAATTAGTCGTTTTCATATCTTTACAAATTTTAATATTTATTTTATCCGTCCTATAATACGAGTTAAATTTTGCCATTTTGGTTCCGTCCCACAATAAGAGTTACACTTTATTTTTATCATAAATTATAAATACGTCTCACATTCCACTAACTCACTTCATTCACATTTTATTTTAAAGTTAATATAAAATTGGTCTCATATTCCACTAACTTTTCAAACTCACTATTCTTTACATTTTTAAAAACTCGTGTCACAATAAGAGTGACTACTGTGGGACAGAGGGATAAAATAATTTTATGTTATGCAAATGAGTGAATGACTATTACCATTTCATTGAATGTGAACACTAAAAAAATTAAGTGTACAGACGCACAATCATTTTCGTGTCTTAAAAATTCAATAATTATAATACAAATAAAAAAATTTGATATGAATGTCTATTATCATTTTAATTTACTTTTACTTATTAGACACGGGTTTTAAGAAATGTAATGGAAAGTGAGTTGAAAAAGTTGGTGGGATGTGGGTCCTACTTTTAAAGTATTAGTTTTATAATAAAATGTGAGTAGAAATGAGTTAGTGGAATATGGGGTCCACTACCAAAAATGGTAAAAGTGAAGTGTATCAAATTTTTAGGGAATTCAATAATTATAATACAAATAAAAAAATTTGATATGAATGTCTATTATCATTTTAATTTACTTTTACTTATTAGATATCATGTATTTTTTTATAACTTAAAAATTTCAGTAATTATTTAATAAAAAATAATAATATAAAATTTAGTGACTATGCAAAATATACTACTATTATAATTTTAATATATTTCTAATAATTCATTAACTAAATAATTGGATCCAAATGGTCATTACTATTTCGTTGGATGATAACATTAAAATATTAAGTATATATACATGTAGTTAATTTTATAACTTAAAATTTGAATAGTTATTTTATAATAATAAAATAATATGATATGAAAGACTATTACTCATTCGCTAAATGAAAAAATAAGAAATTAAAACATATTCATATAATAGTTTTTTACTGCTTAAAATTTAAAGATTATTTGATAATAAAATAATTTGATGCGAATAGCTATTACTATTCTGTTGGATGACAGTAGTATATATATATATATACATGTAATCGTTTTTACACTTAGATATTTAACAATTATTTAATACTACTAGTAAAATTATTTGATGTGGATGACTATTATTCTTTTGTTGAATGATATCAATAAGAAATTAAGTGTTTATACATATACTACTCCCTCAGATGTTATTTGCACTTTTCTATTTAAGTCATAAACTTGAGATTAATTTTTTGATGTAATTAAATTAGTATTTAAGTGTACTAAGAAATTTTTTAACAAAAGAACACTTAATTACTTATAATATATTATTAAATATTATAATTCTCACTTAAGTATAAATAGTGAAAGTAGTTTGGAACGAGCCAAAACAGAAATGTGTGAATAACATAAGACGGAGGAAATATATCTTTACAATAGAATTTTATCAATTATTTAATAATAAAATAATTTGATGTGAATGACTATTAAATAAGTAAATGTTTAATATTAATAAAATAAATAGATGTGAATTACTACTAGTGAGTAAAATTTAAAAGTGATTAAATAATAATATAATTATATCAAATAACTATGATTATTTTGTTCAATAATGACACTAAAAATTTAAATATATTTATATAATCATTTTTATAATTTAAAATATTGAGAATTATTTAATAATAAAATAATTAGTTGCTATTGACTATTAGATGAATAAATTCAATGAAAAAGTTAACTTTTATATTAGTGTCTGAATAAAATAAAATAAAATTTTCCATTTCAAGGTAAGCCAATTCCGATCTTTTTTTCATGTTATACAAATTTGAAGAAAGTTAATAAATGACTTAATTATAATTTTCCAAAGTTATTGAAAAGTTACTATGTTAATTAAGATAGTTAATTTGCTTTTATTTGACTTTCCTTTCATAATTAACTAAACGGTTATACTATATAACTATTTATTTAATTTCCTTTTATTTGAAATAAGGGTGTATTAGTCCATATATAAATTATTTTTATGGCAAGAAAACATAAGGACATTATGGCATAGAGACATTATGTCTCTAAATCACTACTCTTAATTTTATTGTCTTATGGATGAATATAGATTTATATCTATGTGAATAAATCCTAGATAGATTAAGATAAATTTTAATTATGTTTATCCATATCTTGTAGATATTGATAGATTTATATCTATCTAGAATATATCTTAGTAGATTTGGATAGTTAAAATCCATGTTTATCTTTTTCTTATGGATATTTATAGAATTAATTCTATTTAGAAAATATCCTAGTTGAATTAGATAATTAAGTTTATCTCTATCTTATAGATATTGATAGATTTGCATCTATCTAGAATATATCTTAGAAGATTTAGATAATTATTAATCCAATATTGTAATTATCTTTTGGGTTTAAGATAGATTTAGTTCTATCCAGTTAAATCCTAGTTGAATTAATTAATATTAATTCTAGTTTATCCTAATTTTATGGATATAAATAGATTTATTCTATTTAGAAAATATCCTAGATAAATTTGGATAAAGATAATACAAGATAATCCTTATCTAATTGGATTTTGATAAAATTAGTTTTATCTAGTATAAATCCAAATAGAGTTGATATATCCTAGTTTCTTATTCTAAATAATCTAAGATTTTTTTAATCTTCTTAGAATTGGATTTTATCTTCATCTTATGGATTTGGAAAGATTTGTTTCTATCCTGAAATATCCTGGTATGATTTAGATAATGATAATCCAAGGTCAGTCTTATCTTGAGTTTTAGGATTTGATTTTATCCATGTAAAATCTAGAATAATCCTAAGAGGATTTAGATAGATTAAATTCTATCTAGGTAAATCCTAAATTAATTTGGATAACCATTATCCAAGATAAACTTATCAAATCTGAAATTTCTATTTTGGATAAGATAAGGAATTAATTATTTAATTAAATCTCCTTAGATTTATTAAATAATTCCAATAATTATCCAGTGTGATTAATTACCATGAAGTAAATGGATTTGTCTATTTATTTGGTGATTATCTATTATAAGTGGATTAATCTGCCTTATCTGCTTATGTGATAATTATGCAAAAGCCATGTTCAAAATAACTAAGCGATAATTACAACAGTGCGTTGTATATGGTCTCCATAAATTGGTCTATATATGAAGCAATTTCTAATATTATCGCGACCCACCTTAGTGGGAGCAATAATCCTACGAAATAGCAAGGTCATAAGATTAGACTTCTTAATAGTAAATTGTTTAAACTAGAAGCATGTTTCTAATATTATCGCGACCCACCCTAGTGGGAGCCATAATCCTACGAAATTGCAAGTTCATTTGTTTAAACTTATTTATAAGATAGCTATGGAATTTTGTTAGTGGCGTACGACCTTCCCTAGAAGGAGTATCAAAACAGAAATGAAATTCCTAGATGCAAATATTTATGGTAAAAGCTTAGGCAATATTTGGCGGCCATGCCACCTTAGTGGTCTCTGGACTATTCGTCGGTATTGTGACCAGGAAATTGTTGGAATCCGAATTTGTATGACCTCCCTAGAGGCGTACTTATTTTGGTTTTGGCAGTTGCGAGATACATAAATTGTTTTGTGGTTGTTTGCGATTATGTATCAAGCATAGTATGTGATAAATAGTTTTATTTCTTCTCAGCCAAATTCTTAATAATGTCTGCGAACCTTAAAGAAATCAAACTCGAAGGCCAAAATTATGTAGACTGAAAATGTAAATGGATAAGATTCTCATTGCTGAAAACTTAAAGTTTGTATTCACCAATTCATGTCCTCTATTTCCTTGACAAAATTCTATAAAGAAAATTCAAGAATGCATTTTATGCATGTACTTGACAAGTTCTTTGAGATAGAAGGTCAAACTACTTTCTTTTAAGTAGTAAGACACGTCTTGGTTTATATTGATGAAAGAAGAATATCCAATAAGGACGATGTCCAGATTCTATTGGAATATCCACGAGAGATAGAATATTTTGAGGAATCTTCTGATTCAGTTACTCAAATAGTTTCTACACTCAGTTCTTCATCAAATGTAATAGGAAGTGATAGTATGAAGGTTGTTACTTAAAAGTTGGAAACCTTCTACATGATATTCACTTTATTAATAATAGAGGAAGATAACATGATAGATGACAAATTCGTTAAAGCTGCATCTTTCCTATGTCTTAGTTCAATCGAACAAAAGACTAGCAATGGAAAGAGGGAAGAGCTGAATTGTCATCAATGCCTGCTGAAAGCAAGAAAGGCAAGATAAATTAGGTGAAAAGGCAAAGTGAAGATGCATTGTAAGTCGGATTGACCTCTTCTAAAGAAGGACAATGACTTAGATAACAATGTAACTTCTAAAGGAGAGATCTCAATCCAGTTGGGCAGTTGTTGCAGTGGGAGCTATTTATTTATGCTCACTTAATTGTTTTGTTTTGATGTTAGAGTTTTGTTTTATTGGTACAGTTTAGTTTAGAAAGAATTCAGTTTCAGTTTCTAAACTTGTTTATGATTAAATGATGTTCGATGTCATTTTATAATGCGTGCATTATTAAGAAATGTGATTCGAATATCTATCATAGTACCATAGAAAAACAAATTATACATCATAGTATCTAAACAATATAAATGCAACAAGATTGAGTTTCGAACAACAGTTCAACTTCTTATACAATGAATGATAAAGTATTTATGGCACTTAGACATAAGGCCAAGAAAGTACTTAGTAATTGTTCAAACTGATTTTGTCTAACTCAAGTGACTATCGAGATTTTAACAACTTGCTTGTTAAATAGCTCGAAAGTCAAGTAAGTCTGGTTGATGCACTATAAGTAAGGATCCTTTGGTGGTTCAAGGGATTCAGAATACTTATAGAGATGCAACATAGAAAGACTAGCAAGTCTCAATGGTCTACACCATGGGAGACGAGCAATGAGTTAAGATCAGTAGTGGGAGTTAAATCCTAGTTGACTACTCCAAGCATTCTTCTAAAGAATGGGATAGTCATATAAGAAGATATCGAAGTCTCTCTAAGACAAGTTCGATATGGGAACAGTTTCACTCAATGATACCTTATCATTGATGGGATTTACGTTGGAAACAACGAGTTTTATCTTAAAGAAACTACCATAACATCAGTACCTTCTACAACACACGAGTTGTGGACTAGAGGTAAGTCTAGTCCAGCACATCTCAAGGTGTGGAGTTATTCCAACACATGTTTTGGAAAAGGTATCCAAGTAATTGGAGTTGTGTACTGAGGTATGTTTTAAGATTGTCCCAATTGATAGAAAAGGTACGGGTTCTATAATCTTCACGGCAAGATAAGTGTTTGTTTACATCAATACTAGATTCTTTGATGAAGATTATGAGAAGAACTACAAGCCTAACAAGCATGATAATTCTCAAGATAATGAGAATATCTATTTTCCATCTTAACCAAGAAGTCATACCATTAGATACTTATGCACTTAGAAAATCAACATTTGTACCTAAGATTATAAGAGTCATGTCGTAGTGGGAGCGTTCCTTGCGAACATAACAAGTTCATGGGTCTAAGAGAGTCTTTAGACTCAGTTTTAGATCGACTTGAATCTAATCCCTGTAACTACAAGGACACATTGACTCATTCAGATAATCGTTCTTGATAAGATGATAGATTCTGAATAATAATCTAAGATAGACAAGAATGTTTGCAAGACTTGCGATACTACCCATAGACTATTTTAGCCAGTGGGAGCTAGTGGATCTGCAAGTGTAAACATGGATCTTGAAAGGCTAGAATAATGGCTAAGGGTTATACCCAGAAAGAATGATATTCTCGCTTGCCATTATGCCTAAGACGATCTGTATCATATTGTCTATTGTAGCTTACATAAATTAGGATGTATGTATTATGATTGTCAAGACAGTTTTCTTTAAGTAGAAGTCTTGAGGAGATCATCTACATGGAACATCTTAATGGTTATGTGCTACAAGTACAAGAAAGTTGAAAGTGCACTATATATGGTATTCTTGGTACTCTACGATGATGACATCTATAAAAGTTGATAAACAACTCAAAGGGTTATCTAGCGTAGGAAACTGGTCGTCTACCCAGTTTAATGATGATGGATTTAAGATAAACTAGTTACATTCTAAGCATCTAAGTCATTAGATTGCTAGAAAAAGAATGTTAAGTTTTCTTAAAGAATCCTACATCTACATCATACTTAGACACTTTAGCATTGAAAATTCCAAGAAAAGGTTTTACTTCTCTAGATGGAATTATCTTGTCTCTAGCCAAGTGTTTTTCAACACTAAATGAGATCAAGAAGAATGAGACAAGTTCCGTAATTGGAAGTCTCATGTATGCTATGATGTGTATTAAGTTAGATATTAGCTTTGCCGTTGGCATAGAAGCTTGATATCATATTAACCATGGCCAAGGACATTGGATTGGTAAAGAATATACTATAGTACTTGAAGAAGACTAAACGGTATGCTCTAGTTTACCAGACATCCATGTTATGTCCTTTAGGTTACATCGACTCGATTTTATTATTGATCGGTGATCGAGTCATCCTCTGACTATGTGTTCACTTTAGGAGTTGAACTGAGATATGAAGGAGTGTGATCAAATCATAGACTCTATCATGAAAATTACAAGTGTGGTTTCATTGGAAACTACTAAGGTAGTTGTTCATCTCAGTAACTTCCTAATAGCTTTGACCGTGATTCCGAGTATGCCTATGAGTATTATATTTTATTATGGTTACTCTAGCCATGTGTCTAACTCGAGGGAACCACGATCTGATAAGGCTAAGCAATCACATAGAGAGGAAGTATGAAATTAATTAAGGATTAAGTGCGCAGCGAAACATTATGGTTACCAAGATATCATCAGAGAACAACCTGGCAGAATTTTTCACAAAATGCCTATATGGCAACATGTTTTACACATGAGGTGAAAAGTATGGTAGTTCGATGTATCATGGTCCGAGACCTGCTTAGAGTATAAGTGGGAGAGTTTTGGCAGTGGGTATACTCGAAAGCATGATTTTAAGTATAAGTGGGAGATTGTTAGGATTGGTATACTGAAAAGCATATTTCGAGCATGTTGCACGGATAGAATTGCTTGTATACAATAAATTTTACAATCCACTTTTAAGCCAAAGCGAGAAGAAGTAATTTTATCGCATTGATGTTTGCTTGTGCATTTATAAGATGTTTCTCAAACATTTAAATGTATAAGAAGCAAACAAGTCTAATTTTTCTACATAGTAGACTGGTCGTGAACGATGTTCACAGAAGGTGACGCAGTCGGTCCTTTGTAGAAGAGAAATAGAATTTCACAACCTAGATAGGCTTTGGCTACCTATCGTGAAAGGTTGCAGTGTCAGTCCGCATGTTTCCTTACCTTAGGAAATAAACGACACTGGTGTGGTATAGCACTGAAGGATCTAACAGTTGAGATAAGTCTTTCTTGCTATTTACCGAAAGACGAGGTCTCGGTGATTGTTATTTCTTAATCATTGTTGACATAACATTGAGCATACGATATTGATTATGCACTACTTTGATTTATCAAATGGTGCGGATTTTTCGCAATCCAAGAATCCTGATATCTTGGGTAGTGGTGATCAATGTCTAGAGGTGCTAGTATTGTTATTGCAATGAATCGTGTGCTGGGTGAGTCCAATTTGATAATATCCTCAAGAGGTGTTCGAAAAAGGTTTTATTATTCAGAAACCCGGCCGGTTGGAATTTATTCCAGAATAATAAATAAAGATTTTGAACTAGACAACTCTTGGAAAAAGATATTAATTAATTAAAGTCAAATAGCAGACTTAAATTAATTAATGGATATTTATATCTTAAACACGAGAAATAATAAATTAAAGAGGTAAAGCCCGGATTACTCGTAATTTGGGATTGGACGGGCAGTCAATATTATTATACTATAGTGGATGATAATAATATTCTGTTTGGGCTTGTATTAAATTGGGGCTCAATTTAATTAGTAAAAGACCAACAGGTTTGGCCCAAGTCCAACCTCCATGGATCCCTAATCTGGCCCATCATAACTCAATATAAAAGGAGATTAGAAAGGAGATTTAATGAGATTTAACACATAAATTTCGTTCTCCCCTCTCTGGAGTGAACGGTTTTCTCAGTTCTTCATAGAACTGAAGTTCTGTCTTCTTTCTAATCAAGCCCTTTTCGATTCTGACAAGCTTTGCCCACCCAAAGGTCATTATCTGAGTTCGGGATACAGATTAGAAGATTTGTGGTCGAGTACGAAGATCTTCATGTGGAGAAGGAGCAAGCAATCGTCGATTCTTTGGAGAATCAGATCGGTAACCCTAATCCGTAGAATATCATGAATTAGGGTTTAATTCCTTAAAGCATGATTTATGTGTGTTCTAGCATGCAATTGATTGTTTAACATGTGATAAATTGATCCCATAATCGGTCAAATAGATCTGTAGATCTGATTTATTTGTTTATGCATGACTTCTCGCTGTGCAAGGGGCACCAAACCCCAGCAGCACACTCACACGACATGCATGACACACATTACACACACTATGCACACATTGCGCATACTGCACATGAGTTACACACACTACACACACTTCACACTATTCAATTTTTTTGTTTTTCGGTTAGTTCTGTTCAATTCAAATTTTTGGCAAATTTTCATATTTTGTTTGGACATGCTTGTAGATGTATTTAGTACTTAACAGGTTAATATTGAGCCGCTTGTATTTAACTGCTCGTTACAGGTATCGAGGGCAAGCCCCATATGAAGTTTGACATGGTGTAATTCAACCAAGGAAAGAAAAGATTTAGAAGGCCCCCTGAGGAGTAGAGCCGCAAGGCTGCCTTTGCTGAGCCTTTTAGTTTGATAGATTTGTCTGTATTGTACATAGCACTACTATTTTCTAACTTATGCTCAAAATTCTTTTTTCTGGTTATTGCAATAAGCCTGTTTAATTAGTTTCCTATATATTTATGTTTCAAATTAGAGTTACACCGAAAACTACAGATGCGATGACAGAGTACCATTGCTGATATCTAGATAGTTAATAATTATGTATAGCTCAAACGAAATGCAATCACAAATGTATGGAAATCTCATTTGTTAATAATTATGTATAGCTCAAACTAAATTCAATCATGAATGAGATTTCCATAGTTTCTTTATTTTCCAGCCCAAATTTACAAAAGGGAACAAACACTTTTTAGAAAAACAAAGACCATTGAATCAGTTCTGCCAACTAGTAATTTCCAAGGCTCCAAATAGCACATTCTGTTGCTGTATGGCAAACTATATCCAAAAGGGGGTTGGCTCATCCACATCTCTTCTCTCCTCCAACAGCTTGTTTGAGTCTGAACGTGTGGATCAGCGAGTAAGTTTTTGAAAGACGCAGAGATAATAACAAAGGACAAGAAAAATATCCGGTTTCACACCTTTATTCGATAGCTCTCAAGTGAAGCAAGGTAAGATTCATGTAGAGAGCAGAAACTGCAAGTTCCACCGGAATGAATATCAGAGTTCACATGTATCATAGCAATAAAACAAGAACAGAATTTTCTTACTTATTCATAATCTCATACAGGTGTTTAGAAATGTATGCCATCGATGGATGTGAACAATAACAAATCGAAGAATGCCCAAACAAGGTTGACTGAAGAAAGATTTAAGTGCTATGGAAGTGCACCTTTCAAGACAGAGTTATTCAATCTTGTTGCTTATCAATCTGCATTCGCTAGGTGGCCACACCTGTAGAGAAAGAAGGTAAGCAATGTCCGAACTTCCCTGATTGAGCCCATATTATGGATAAAAACGGCATCATATATGATCTTGATCCAACTTAAAATGCAAACAGTTTCACATAACCAATTACACATATATGATAGAACAGCATCATATATGATTTTGATCCGGCTAAACTGCAGTTTCATACTTATAACCAATTACATATTTATGATAGAACAGCATCATATATTATTTTGATCCAAGTCTCCAACTAAAATGCAAACAGTTTCATATAACCAATCACCATTTATGAAAAAACAGTATCATACTACTATTTTTAATCCTAACAGTTTCATAGAATCAATTACAAACTTAAGCAACACAAGAAGGCACCTCAATCAGATCCCAAGCAAAAAAAAATGGTTGAATAGCTCACCACAGCAAATACTCTATAGCGTAGATGCTCGTAAGGAACTGCACCGAAATGCCTGGAATCTCTACTGTTGAGCAAATTATCCCCTTCGACCCAAAGGTGCCCATTTGGTACCTAAATCATCAAAAAATTCACTTTTTAGAATCTTCCTCACCTCTGATATTGCTAAGCTTAACTACATATTTACAAAGAATAGTTACACAGACATGAATGGATAATCATTCTTCAATAAGATCAAACTGGCCATGAAACCCTAATTTGATCCCACACATTAAAAATTGGGGATAATTTAGATAAAAGAAAGAAATGATTTTAAAATTGAAAAATTGGGGGAAGGAGAGGGTTTACAAGAGTCTTGTTGAGATCAGTATATCCGCGAGGGAGATTATTGGGGGGAGCATAAGAAACGACGTCGCCCCCGAGAGCCTTGATCCTCTTGGTTAGGAACGTCGTCGATTGGTCGGGGCTAACCATTATGACGATGTCACCCCGGTCGACTTTGCCGCGGAGGATTGATATCTTTTCAACCAAAACGATGTTGAAGTCATCGAAGGTGGGGCGCATACTGGCACCCATGAGCTGCACGGGAATGAAACATGAATAAGGAAATGCGAATTGGTAACGCACATTCACAGCTAGGATTGTGCCCCTACTATGAAGTATTTGATCGGAGAGCAATATGATCTGGCTTTATGCACGGCTGCCTTCGCCATGGATGCCACTCTCTCCATTCCTAACCCTTACTCTCTCTCTCTCTCCACAATTTGCAGCGAAATTTAAACATAAATGGAATCCCACTCAATTCGGATCCAGTGGAGTTTTCATTTTTGTAAAGGGAGTTTTAATTCGGAAATAAATTGGCATAATTTTCTTTTTCCATATATCCATAATTAATATTTTTGCTTTTTACTATAGTATTTTTTATAATAAATCTTATTAAACTAACTTATTTGTTCATATTTTATATTACTCTAATTCATAAAATAGACCAAGCATTACACTAACATTTTTCATAATTTTTCACTATATTTCTTATAACATCATGAGCTGAGTTAATTCGCGGAATGGATCACTTAAAATAAACCCTAAAATAAATCTTAAAACACCTGATTTTCCACTATATTTTAGGTGATCGCTTCCGATTCATTCGTAGTACCGATTAAACATGAGGGAGTAGCATTTTTTAGATAATAGTGACAACTGTGGTAGGAACGTAGGATGGTATATGATTGAAAGATAATTATTTCAATTTTGAGATATTAACTAGTCTTTCAATTTGGAAGAGTTAGTTGAATCTTCTAATATTAGTAAGTTGATTGTTTGGCTCTGATATCTTTTCTAAAAAAATGACTTGTTTGATTCTTTTCTCAATCCAAAAGAGAGTAAGTATTTGTGGGTTTCTAAGATGAAATGGAATAGAGATCTTGAAAGGAATAAGAAGGGAATAGGATGGAGATGAAATGACAAATCCATTTCGGTCTTGTGTTTGATAAACACAAAGAATACAAAGGAAATAAAATTGTTATTCCTTGATTGATTTCTTTCTTATGCTTGGTAGCTGTAAGAATGAAATGAAATATAAACAATTACACACTACACACATATTACACACACGAAACACATTGCACACACTATATAAACACATTATACATACATGACACACACGCGACACACATTACAAACCCTATACACACACACTGTGCATACTGCACAAGTTACACACGCTACACACAGTGCACACACTATACACAGTTCACACTATTCAAATTTTTTGTTTTTCGGTTAGTTCGGTTCTCAAATTTTTGACAAATTTTGATATTTTGTTTGGACATGCTTGTATATGCATTAGTAACAGGTTAATATTGATCTGCTTGTATTTAACCGCTTGTTACAGGTATCGAGGGCAAGCCCCATATGAAGTTTGACATGGTGTAACTCACCCAAGAAAATAAAAAGATTTAGAAGCAGTGGCGGACAGAGTTAAGAACAAGGGGTACGACGGTATCCCTAAAATTGTGAATAGCCTAGTGGTAAAATGACCCAGGTTCGATTCTCCTCGGTTTAAATTTTACTACTACTCTTTAGTCTTGTAGTATTTTTGTTTCTTTTGTTAACTGTTTTATTTTTGTTACTCTATTTAGTCTTGTATTTTGTTAGCACTAATTAACTGTTAACTTTCAATATTACGTGTTATCATTGAATTTAATCATTTACTATTATTAATAGTGTTTAACTAATGTATGATTATATAATAATTTTGTTATTTATTTTCTCATTTGTTTTTTACACAATAAAAGTATGTTTAGTTGAATGTAGTACTATTTATGGTTATGCTCATATTTTGACCTTAATTATATAGAAAATATGATGCATTTTTTTAAATGTTAAAAATTCTTAGAAACTAAAATATGTTCTCAATTATATAACAACCTCCATTTTAATAGTGAAAACTTTTTAAGTAATGACACTTAAAAAAAATCACCTATTTTTTTATATACAATGAAGTGACTTGTTAAAAAAATTGAGGTAACGGGGAAAAAATTCGATTAAATTTTAAATCTTCAAGTCAATTTAATTATTATTGCACCCCCCATCCGAAATTCCTGGATCCGCCACTGTTTAGAAGCCCCCCCGGGGTAGAGCTGCAAGGCTTGCTTTTGCTCAATAATTTTTTTTTTCTTTTCTTTTTTCTGGTTACCGCAAGAAATCTGTTTAATTACTTTTCTATATATTTATGTTTCAAGTTAGAGTTGCACCGAAAACTACAGAAGCGATGATATGGAAATCAATTTGGACATCTCATTTGGTAATAATTATGTATAGCTCAAACTAAATGCAATTATGGATGAGATTTCCATGGTTTTTTTAAATTCCAGCCCAAATTTCCAAAAGGGAACAAACACACTTTGTAGACAAATACAGACCACTGAATCAGTTCTGCTAAGTAGGAGTAATTTCCAAGGCTCCAAATGACACATTCTGTTGCTATGGCAAACTATATCAAAAAAGGAGTTGGCCCATCCACATCTCTTATCAACTAACAGCTTGTTTGAATCTGAACGTGTAGATCAACGAGTAAGTTTTTGAAAGAATGCAACAACACATATCCGATTACACACCTCTATTCGAGGCCTAGCTTTCAAGTGACACAAAGTGTGGAGAGCAGAAACTGCAAGTTCACATATTTTATCATAGCCATAAAACTAGAACAAACATTTTACTCCATCATAATCTCATACACGTGTTTAGATAACCAATTACACATTTATGATAAAACAGTATCATGGAGTATATGATATTGAATCCAACAGTTTCATAGAATCAATTACAAACTTAAGCAATACAAGAAGGTAAAAAAATGGTTGAATAGCTCACCACAGCGAATACTTTATAGCGTAGATACCGGTAAGGAACTGCACCGAAAGACCTGGAATCTCTACTGAGGGGCAAATTATCCCCTTCAACCCAAACATGCCCATTTGGTACCTAAATCATCAAAAAAATCACTTTTTAGAATCTTCCTCACCTCTGATATTGCTAAGCTTAACTACATATTTACAAAGAATAGTTACACAGACACGAATGGATAATCATTCTTCAATAAGATCAAACTGGCGGATCCAGAAATTTCATATTGGGGTGCGATAAATAATTATATTGACTTGAAAATATAAAATTCAATCGATCTTTTTTATATAACAAAGAATTTATATAGTTAATAGAAAGTGAATGAGAGGGTTTACAACAAGAGTCTTCTTGAGATCAGTATATCCGCGACCGCGATTAGTGGGGGGAGTATAAGAAACGACGTCGCCCCCGACAGCCTTGATCCTCTTGATTAGCAACTTCGATTGCTCGAGGCTAACCATTATGACGATGTCACCCCGGCCGACTTTGCCGCGGAGGATTGATATCTTTTCAGCCAAAACGATGTTGAAGTCATCGAAGGTGGGGCGCATGCTGGGACCAATGAGCTGCAAGTGAACCAAACATGGATGAGGAAATGCGAATTGGCAACGCACATTCACAGCAAGGATTGTGCCCTACTTTGAAGTATCTGATTGGGGAATACAATATGGCTTTATGCACGGCTGCCTTCGCCAAGAATGCCACTCTCTCCATTCCCAACTCTCTTCACAATTTGCTGCGAAAATAAAACACAAATGGAACTCAATCAATTCCAGTGTAATTTTGAGCTGTGTAAACTAAGTGACAACTGTGGTAGAACTAATATGGAATTATGTACGATTGAAAGATAATTAAAGTATTACTCCTGGTAATTCAATATTGAGATCGTAACTAATCAATCAATTTGGAAGAATTGGTTGAATCTTCCAAGATTAGTAAATTTGGGATAAGACTTTGTTTCAAAATGAAACACACATGATCTAGCTAGTTGGTTAATTGAGATGAGAAAAATTGTGTGAACTGTGGAGTAACAAACAGCAGCAAAAATTGTGTGAACAAACAGCAGCAAATATATATGAAGTGAAATCTGGAATGTGTTTCTCCACTTAATTAATTTGAAAAGAATATCTATATATCTGTAAGTCTGTGTAATGACATGAGGCTGAGGGAAAGAAGACTAATTAAAAATGTTGGTATTATCCAACATTTACACAAATGTGCATAAATGAATGTAAAAGTTGCACTAATGAATAATGAGTGTCTGCCATAGTGCTTGCCTGAACTGTGAAAGCTAGTTAGCCATCATAATATGCTTATTCAAAACAAATCTGCTTATCCAACCATATATATTTGTGGATTGATATGTAAAAGATTGACTTATTTCAATTAAGACAGTTTGGCCGAGTGGTCTAAGGCGACTATTTATGCATTCATTCTAATTTTAATTTTTAATTAAAAGATTTAGTTTCCCTCTAGCAATTATACCGATTTTTAAAGTTTTCACAATTTCTTTCAGTTTACTTGTCTCATGTATTTCCCATATAATCCAAACCAAACTCCATTGTCAAAATAACACACATCACAATTCACACAAACACATGAAATGTTCATTAATTAATTAGCTCAACACACTTAATTTACATCATAAACTCATCACTAATATTCTCCCATCACTTTCCGGGAACAAAGTTGGTGGCAAAGGCCCAAGCGTTGTTGTTAACCGGGTCAGCAAGGTGGTCGGCAAGGTTCTCCAAGGGTCCCTTTCCGGTGACGATGGCCTGAACAAAGAATCCGAACATGGAAAACATGGCGAGCCTCCCGTTCTTGAGCTCCTTGACCTTGAGCTCGGCGAAGGCCTCAGGGTCATCCGCCAAGCCCAGGGGGTCAAAGCTCCCACCAGGGTAGATGGGGTCAGTGACCTCCCCGAGGGGCCCACCGGCAATGCGGTACCCCTCGACGGCGCCCATGAGGACCACCTGGGAAGCCCAGATGGCCAGGATGCTCTGCGCGTGGACCAGGCTCGGGTTTCCCAGGTAGTCGAGGCCGCCCTCGCTGAAGATCTGGGCGCCGGCCTTGAACCACACGGCTTCCCCGAACTTGACCCCGTTGCGGGAGAGGAGCTCGGGGAAGACGCAGCCGAGGGCGCCGAGCATGGCCCACCGGGAGTGGATGACCTCGAGCTCCCTGTTCTTGGCGAAGGTCTCGGGGTCGGCGGAGAGGCCGGCGGTGTCCCAGCCGTAGTCGCCGGGGAACTCGCCGGTGAGGTAGCTGGGGGCCTCGCCGGAGAAGGGGCCGAGGTACTTGACGCGGTCGGGGCCGTACCAGGGGCTGCCGGAGGAGACGGACTTGGTGGCCGGTTTGCGCATGGAGACGCGGCCGCCGTTGCTGGCGGAGAGCTGGGGGGTGGTCTTGACCGCCTGACCGGCGAAGGATGGGGAGGAGAGAGCCATTGTGGAGGCGGCCATTGCTGAGTGAGAAATGTGTGTGTGTTTTTTTTTTAACTTGAAGAGGTGGTGAGTGATGAAGTGGAAGGGGGAAATGTGTGTGTTTTTATAAGGTATTTGGAGTTGTGGGGGTCCTTATCTTTGAGTATCATTTTATGTGTTCTTATTGGTTGGTGATATTTAAGGGTAGATAATAGCATTGATTTTTTTTTTGTATTGATATTTGGTAGATATGAGGATGGAAGAGTCTCAACTCTCATGCAATGGTGGGATATTGCTTAGGTTTTGAGCCTATAAGGTGCTGCCAAGTGTGCGGATGGATATTGCAGTACAACAAACTGATTTATTACTTATTAGCCATAGGGGCAACTTCATGCATGAAGCCTTGGACAAATATGACTTGAATGCGTATAGCTTTTCTTATCACGTAGTCTAATTAAACAAATACTTCGTCTCCCCCGTTAATAGTTCATTTTTGCCATTTTTATCTGTCATTCAGTAATTGTTCACTTTAACATTTAACTATAAATGATAAGTAGGTTATATATTGGACTAACTCATTCCAGTCAAATTTTATTATAAAATTAATACATTGGGACCATATTCCACATTTTCTAATCCATTTTCCTTTATATTTCTTAAAACTCGTACTGAAATTAAAGTTGACAATTAATGGGGACGAAGGGAGTATAATGATTCTTGTAACTAGTAAATTTAAGTAGTTGAATTTTGCAACAAGAGAGGGGAACTATTGCTATTGTATTCATCGTTAATCATTATATCCACATTGATGTATCAAAAAATAGACCAGACAACAAAAATGATATGGTCATGGATGACAGTAAAAAATAAACGTATTCTTAGTTAAAAGAAAAACAAAAATATTACAACAAGTACGTGTGAGGTTAGAAAAGGAAAATATTCCGAAAAGATAAAAATATAATAGTATCAACTACTTTCATGGTTACCATTAGAGCTCGCTAAACAAGTTTGCCTTGACTTAGCATGCTGGGGCCTGATCAGCATTCGGGCCGGGCCGGGCTTGGCTGGATTGATATACGAGCCCTAGCTAGCAGCTTTGGGCCAGAGAATTTGTTATTTTATTTCAATTTTTCGTGATTAATGCTTGAAATACATGAGCTGAGCATCGAGCATTCCAGAATTAGTTCCACTTAACTAAATCGAATCCTCAAACATATTTTGGTCAAGCATTTGAGCACTAATTCAATTTCAGTCGTGCATATCCCGTCAAGTATTCATATTCATTGCATGTTTCATGTACAATATAGAGATCACATATCCAGCTTGTTGAATTTCTTTCGACCATCCACAAATGTTTCAAGCGTTTAGAATAAACAAGCAATTAATCATAAAAAAACTTATAATCTACTATAAGTGAGCACATACTAAAAGAACAGAGTCTTGCCGGCACCAATGTGTTCGCTAAACCCCAAACATATTCGTATTAGCGATCACGCGAAAAGGTGCTTGTGTTTCATTGTAAGAGCATCTCCAAGGAGAAAGGTATATTGAGTATGTATATTTCTCATTTAACTTCTCAAAAAGATTATTATACCTTCTTAAAAAGTAATGGACTCTAAGGAAAGAGGTAAATTAAAAAGATAAACATAAATAACTAACTTTTTACTTTTACTATCGCTTTAAACTATTTATAATTATTTTTTAAAATGAGTGCGCAAAATGAAATGCTTCTATTACAGTGGAATGAAGGGAGTACTACTTAGTACTCCATAAAGAGTATCGGCATTTCGACAAAATGTGTCATAACTCGTGTCACAGCCACACTGCCCACTGGGGCTAATGAATTCGTGGCCTTCTGAATTTTAAAAAAAATTCAGAGTATTTTAGTCATTTTTATATATATATTATAAACTTTTATGTGTGAAATTTGCTATTTTAAAAATTCAAAAAATTTGGCACTTGAAATAATAAAGTTAGTTTAATTACTTATGAATATATACATATATGAGAGTGTTTGGGTACCACTACCTCTTAAAATACCACTATACCACCATTGCTAGCCAATCATTTATACACGTGGACGAATAATAAGCTGCCATGTGGCAAAAAATAAATAAAAAAAGGTAAAAAAATACGGCCAGCAATATGTAATACTGTATACAATTTTTCTTGGCCAGTAATATCCAACTCGCTAAGGGTTTATAATATTGTTGTGTAGCGTTTATAATATTGCTGTATATGTAGTGTCACGGTGTCATTCTAAGAGATGTTGTCATTTTAACACAAATCTATATATACATACATAAGTATTTAAAATTTAGTATCTTGAGGAGTTATAAACACAAACCTAACCACAAGAAGCTAACTAGAGCATGCGCCACGCAGCCCATTTGCCATGTTCTGAGTGGACAAGACGGGATTGAGGCATCAAGCCACGTTGCAAGGGTTCTGTCCCTAGTCCCCTGTTCGTTCCTTGAGCGAGTGATGTAGGGGAATGTCCCTCCACGCGCTCTACATACACCTCTTCCATCAATGGATTATCAACGTGAAGGCCACTCACAAACCTATGGCTTCATTGTTAGTAATTAGAGTGTCCACTATAGTTGGCCGGACCAAGCCACAAAGTGTGGCCAGGCCACAAAATCGTGGCCGGGCCACCAACGCCCATCTTTTCCACTATAGTGGACATGCCCAAGCCTACAATCATTTATTTTTTCCATTTTGTTTATATTTTAATTTTACTACAATAAAAATTGTTAGACTATAATAATTAAATAAAATGCATAATTTAATGAAAACTAAATCGAAAATCAAATCTTCGTTGTATTATAGAACGGGGTAAAATTATACAATGAAAATTGTTTTAAAACACTCAAACAAAAACGTCCCGGCCTCACTAAAAGGTCGTAGTACACCCCTCTTGAGTGGGTCGGGACTTCTCATACAAGGCCGAGTGTCCGGATTTGCTTATCATCTCGCCTTCGGGTGTTGCTCAACCCCGCTCGGGCCGGCCCGGGCGGAGGCCGCGGCCCGGGCGGCAATTTGTTGGGGGGGCGGCGGGGGAGGCGGATCTAGCGGCTCCGGATTCGGATCGGGGACCCGGTGGGGGGCCGACGGGATAGTGACGATGGGGGCTCCTCCAACCCATCGTTGAGGTCGAAGGTCTGAACCGCCCGGCACTCGTTGTAGTTGCCGGCCCCCCGTCTTTGACGCCTCGGCCCGGGAAACCCGGGGGTTCTTGCGGAGGCTCACATTTGGGGGTCCCCCGAAAGGGGTCACTCCCAGGAGAACCTTCGCTCCCTTGCCATTGAACAACCCCATCGACGATTTTACGTCGGCTCGCGTGCCACTCTCGGGCCGGCGCATTTGGTTCCGTATATACCAATGAACCCGAAGAGGCGTAGTTATCCCGCGAACCTTGGATCGGGCCGGGTGTACGGCGCGCCTCCAGGTTTGAATTCATTGTACCACCGACTTTCGCGAAGCATAAGTGGGCCCCGATCCGTGCAACTATGGCATCTCGTCACCGCGTCCCATGACCTAGCAAAGATGGACTCTTGTCGTAGCAAAACCCTCGTCGACCACCACCGCCATCCCCTTTCCGCGACCACGCGCCACCTTTGCGCTGCTTGCCGCCGCCCCGTCGCGCCGATACTGCGCCCTGCAACCTTCTCCCTTGCCCTACACGACGGCCCGTCGGGTCTCGAGCGACTTATCAATTGTTCGATGGATCAATGTATTCATCAGCGAGATTGATTCTTTCGGAGATGGAGGATTGGTTGGGACGGGAAGTTTATCGTGTCCATTTTGTGGTAGTCGCCGCCGTTGGGTCACCCGCTATCTCTCGAAAAGCGGGACTAACCCGATTTTGGGGTGTTTGTTCCCCACGGCCGGCGATGGCGGACTCACATCCGGGATGGAGGAGGGGGGGACTCATCTTCCTGTTGGGGAGGTGGAAAGCCCCCCGTCCCAAATCTCCATAGCCGGATCTTTCCCCCTTGATTTCACAAAAATTAAAATTGAAGGGAATGGGGTAAATTGTGGGGAAGAGAAAAGTAAAAATAAGAGTTGAATTTTAGGTATATATAGAAATATTTTGAAAAAAAATAAAAATAAAAAAATTTAGAAATTAGGAGCCTGGCCGTGGCGCTCAAAAGGACGCTGCTCCGCCCAAGCCCGTGGCGGGCCCCGCGGGGCGCTTTTCGTGCCCCCCATCAGTCACTATGGGATCGCGGCTCTCCTACGTTTGGGTTCTTAGTATTCGACTACTTTATTTCCCTCCGTCCGGATAAGATAAACATCGCCTGGTTTTAGGAAGTTTTCTAAAGATTTAATGGAGAGAGAGAATGGAGTGTAAATATTAAAGTAAGGAGTAGCATTTTTTAATTCAAAAAATTAAAAAACGTAGCAAAATTTTGGGTAATTTCTTTTTGTTAATGTTTTCAAGTTGCGAGTAAATTTAATTTAAATATTGTTTTCGACAAAAATCTTGTGGAGGAAGCTGCGAGACGTCACCTTAAGCTAACAAAGCATGAAATATTTCCATTAATCAATTGCTACATCGGATAATAACCTTTAGAATGGACCAACCCAACCTCCCAACCTTAACCAAAACTATATCTTACTATCTGAAAGCTCATCTTTCCAAATCTCAACCAATCAACGCCTCTATTTCATATTTTGCTGAGTCATAAATATCCACCTCTCATATATGCTCACTCAAACAAAAAATCTAAATTCCCTCACAAAAACTCATGGTCCAAAACCAACAGAATCTTAAAACCCAATGAAAACACAGATAGAGATATCAACAAGATAAGAACTCCCACCTCATCCCACCTATAAGTTTAATCCCAACCGCCACCTCACTTCCCATCCTCAAACAATCACCCTCAATAACATCAAACAACACATTTCTCACTCAGCAATGGCCGCCTCCACAATGGCTCTCTCCTCCCCATCCTTCGCCGGTCAGGCGGTCAAGACCACCCCCCAGCTCTCCGCCAGCAACGGCGGCCGCGTCTCCATGCGCAAGCCCGCCACCAAGTCCGTCTCCTCCGGCAGCCCCTGGTACGGCCCCGACCGCGTCAAATACCTCGGCCCCTTCTCCGGCGAGGCCCCCAGCTACCTCACCGGCGAGTTCCCCGGCGACTACGGCTGGGACACCGCCGGCCTCTCCGCCGACCCCGAGACCTTCGCCAAGAACAGGGAGCTCGAGGTCATCCACTCCCGGTGGGCCATGCTCGGCGCCCTCGGCTGCGTCTTCCCCGAGCTCCTCTCCCGCAACGGGGTCAAGTTCGGGGAAGCCGTGTGGTTCAAGGCCGGCGCCCAGATCTTCAGCGAGGGCGGCCTCGACTACCTGGGAAACCCGAGCCTGGTCCACGCGCAGAGCATCCTGGCCATCTGGGCTTCCCAGGTGGTCCTCATGGGCGCCGTCGAGGGGTACCGCATTGCCGGTGGGCCCCTCGGGGAGGTCACTGACCCCATCTACCCTGGTGGGAGCTTTGACCCCCTGGGCTTGGCGGATGACCCTGAGGCCTTCGCCGAGCTCAAGGTCAAGGAGCTCAAGAACGGGAGGCTCGCCATGTTTTCCATGTTCGGATTCTTTGTTCAGGCCATCGTCACCGGAAAGGGACCCTTGGAGAACCTTGCCGACCACCTTGCTGACCCGGTTAACAACAACGCTTGGGCCTTTGCCACCAACTTTGTTCCCGGAAAGTGAGGAGAGGATTGAGGGTTCGAGATTGAGTTTGTTGCTTTAGTTTGGTCACTTGTAAAGTTTCATGTGGATTGTTGGAATATAAATGCCATATCTTGAGGTTCAATGTTTTTTTGTCAATTGAAATTCTTGAAATTGAATTCCTCCAAATTAATTTTGTTACATGAGAAAAATGTTACTACTAAGATTTATTGGGTATTGTTACTAGATTAAATATTCTTATCTTCAAACGACATTCATTATAATCAATTTTATGTAATTCATCAAACATATTTTGTGAAATTTGACAGAAAATGGCACAATGAAAGTTACTATTTGTAAGTAAAAAAAATCACAAATATTAAGGTGTAGTATTATTTATTTTTTAAAGTTTCATTTTTTAATCGATATTAATTACTACTAATATTTATTAGGATGCATTTAATCAAAAGAATGAATATAAAAACACTAAAAATTACTCCCTTTGTTCCAAATAATTTGTCTCACCAGACATGAGTTTTAAGAAATGTAATGAAAAGTGAGTTGAAAAATTTAGTGGAATGTGGGTCATACTTTTATATATTAGTTTTATAATAAAATATGTGTAGAAATGAGTTAGTGGAACATAGAGTCCACTACCAAAAAATATTAAAAAGTGAAATGAGACAAATTATATTGGACGAACCAAAATGGGAAAATGGGACAAAATATCTGGGACATAAGGGAATAACAAATAATCCGAACTAATTCTAAATAGTCTTAATATGTAAGAAAAATCGTTAAGAAAAATCGTTTTATTTCCGATAAACCCTATTCAATACCTAGTTCTATATTAGTAGAATATAGTACTACTTCAACTGTAAGGGCTTAGAAGTGTATTATGTGTATATATATGTACAAGTAAAAATATATTGGTGCTAATCAAGAGTATAAATGAAAGAATTGGAGCTGAGTAGCCTTCATGTGGCGGAGGTGAGCACGAACGCCGCCCTCTGGATCAGCTCCACAATCACACAGCTACACAAGTAACACGAACATCGACATTTGTGGCTTAACTTTCACGAGCTCATCCACTCTACCAATATACAAGCGTAGACGACCTCAATGGCGGCCTTGTATCAGTCTCTGCTCCTCGCTCTGGCGATAGACATGTGATAAAGTTCTTCATACAACGGTGCTGAAGAGTCCCAACTGAAATCCAAGCTCATCACCTTTTGTACAAGCTGTTTCCAACTATCAGCATCGTTCATATAATGGTTAAATGCCCGTTTCAATGCATTGCTGAAACCCTGTATACATTAAACAAAAAAACAACAGATGTTGGTTATGAAAATGCACTCTTTAGAGAAATATATACTCCTATTCATAAATCATCTCATTTACAATTCTGAGTTACCTTCTCGTTAGCTTTCAAGAATGTATATCCATTTCTGTGATGTGCAGGTATGGCATCGTCGTCAAAATCGAAAACACTGCAATTTGATTTACAACCGTGACTATATGAACCGAGTCCAGTGTGATTCAAAAAGTCATATGCATATGATTTTAACCTGTCATTGAGTCCTCCAGTCTTCCTTACGATGGGAACTGACCCGTATCTCATAGCAATCATCTGTACATGTGAGATTTCAATTAAGATACAATTGTGCGTAGCCTGAAGATTATGATGCCACGTGTACAGGATACCTGAGTAAGGCCACAAGGCTCGAAGATGGATGGGATGATCAACATGTCTGAGGCAGCATAGATCAAGTGTGAAAGAGCCTCGTCATATTTCAGTATCAATCGAGCATGTTCATGAGTCTTAAAATGATCACAGATTTCTTCAAACTCCCTCTGTCAAATGAGAACGGCCATTATCAGTATGGGTTAAGTCAAGAACATTCCACCTCTGAAGCCACACAGCTAACATCGTCATTTTCACCTCCAATAAACTCAATGAACAGAATATAAGCACAATACAGTAATAAATGGAAAGCTTTAAATATCACAATGTAATGAGAGACACCAACTTCTCAAAATAATTTTGAAATTGAGAAACCCGAACTTACCTGAATCTCAGGCACTGGACTTGAACCAAGAAGAACGAACTGACCACCTAACTCCAATGTCCGGTATATTGCATGCTTTATAAGATGTACACCCTTTTGAGGTACCAATCTAGTTATGCAAGCAACCTGCACATGACATTTTATATCACAAGAAAGCAGTATCCCAGCAGGTGAGTAAGACATTAGGTAGGATCAACCAAAAATCTAATTAGGCCAATACATAAACAACATTTGATTACATTAGCACTAGTAATGAAACTTAAACAAGGAGAAGCTCAGAACAGTTCCCATGGTAATTAATGGTATGAGTTGCGAACTGTGAGTTTTGAGCAGTTATCGGGCCCCGGCAAAGGCTCAGAACAGATTGTCATCAATTTCAAACTTTACTTACCAATGGCTGCCTGCTGTTGGCTGATGACAATTTTAGATATCTCCTTAAAGCTTCTTTGTTTTCTGCTTTGCCATCAATGTCATTGGAATGATACTGAACCTTCAAAAAGGGGTCAGTTGCTGGATTCCATGCATCAGTATCAATTCCATTTAAAATTCCAACAAACTTCTTTGAATATGTATTTATTGTGTCCTGCAGGCCTCGCCCACCCTGAACATCATGAGAAGAAGATAGGATAAAAAAATCTGTTAGCTCAACTAATCATCCATAGTTGCTTAGACAATGATACATAAGAAATGAGCTGCAGAATGCAAAAGAAAGAGATTGGGAATACAAGTACAGCTGGTGCGAAAGCATAATTATTCATACCTCTGAACCCCGCACCTCTTGGGCATAGGTTGGTGAAACTGTTGTCACAATATTAGAGAACACCACAGCACCCTGTTAAGCAACAAGGACATGCCAAATGAAAGAACAATAGAAACCATGAAGCTGAAACTGGTCTAAATATGTCATGATGAAAATGAAGAGTCAACGTTTAATCACTAACCTACTACAAACCAATTACTATAAGTATATAAAGAGGTTCTCTGCCACAGAACGATGTCTCTCTTAACAGTGCAGGCCTAAAAAGCTTTTTACTCTTGGGTGGTAATCATGGTACACAGGGGAGATCTTGTTACCTTAACGGGGTTGACTCTGTCATTTGCAGAGTGATCTTGCATCCTATCAGGTCTGTTGAGTTGGCGAACATTAAGACCACAAGATGCTAGCTCAGAAGCTGGAGCTGATCCTTGATACTCAAAATTGTGACATGTAAAACATATTCTAGCTGAATCCAATCCTTTTGGCACGTATAGATCCCAATAAAGGGGTGCCTGCCACATTTAACAAGGAAAATGTAAAAAAGAATGCCAGGGAGGCACAGAAGAAAGGTTAAAATTTAGTATTCATACAACGAAAGCTGTTTGCCAATCATGACTATGGATTATGTCCGGTTTCTTCCCAGCTTGATGAATTAACTCAAGTGCTGCCCTGCTAAAGTATGAAAACCTCCTAAAATCGTCACTCTCTCCATAAAATTGATTCCTCCAGAAGAATTTACTTGGATGAAGAGGTTCGATGAAATAAACAGGAAGCCCTAGATATGGTCAAAATTACAGCCAACTAAAGTATTAGGACACAACAAAGAAGCAAAAATATTTTCACTTTGGAACAGAAATAATTCTAGACCTTCAACAGTGCCAACCCAGATTTTGTTTTTGAACAGTTGACGATCAAAATATGACTCCACAGGCATATCCAAAACCTGCATCAAATGAAGATCCAGGTTAGAGAGTATTATTAAAATAAAAGAGCACATCCATCAAACGCCATTTACCTTTAAATCCTGTATGGTCTCATACTGCATGCAATCATATTTTGGTAGAACAATTTCCACAAGGTGCCCCTTCCTCTGAAGCGCTTTACTAAGACCAGTCACTACATCTCCCAATCCACCCACCTTACATACATTTTAGCAGATAAGAAAGAAACAAAATGTGCATACAAAGCAAACATAAAACAAGAACAAATGGTACTTAAACACGCCAACAGTTTACACGATGTGCAAAATACTTGTGGAGATTTAGAAAATAGAATTGCTTGCTTTCATGCAAGACCTAGATGAATACTAAGACTATTAGAAATGGGCCACTCACCCCTTAAAAGGCCTCATAAGGGGGAGGGTTATCCACACTTATATAGAGAAGCTAGGATCATCACCAAGTCGATGTGGGACAGAATTTAGAGAATTTAACACGCCCCCTCACGTGTGGGCCGGAATGACACATCGGACTTCCATCACGTGGGTAGGCAAGAGAAGAGATAAAGAGATATAATCCATCATCGACTTGGGCCCGCTCTGATACCATATTAGAAATGGGCCACTCACCCTTTAAGAGGCCTCATAAGGGGGATTATCCACACTTATATAGAGAAGCTAGGATCATCACCAAGTCGATGTGGGACAGAATTTAGAGAATTTAACAAAGACGAACTTAACCTCTGGATTACTCAAACTTCCTTACATTATATTCATCAATATATATGCAACTTACATTCTAAGAGTTTATACTCAGAACAGACAACCATAGATGTTCATATAGACATTTGCAACATAAAAGCAGTACCCTCCAGAAGTTTATAACAAGCACACCTTAGCCACAGGTGCCATCTCTGCCGCAATATGTATGATATGTAACCTTTCACTATACAATGACAACAAATTTGAGTCAATATGTGTCAGATCATGTATGAAAAAACATTTTGAATCGTTGCCTTTTATGCTCACCCTGTCGTTGGTGACGTTAATCTGAGAAAAGTCAAAATAATTTCCCTCTCACTCTTTCCTTGCATTGACATATAAGAATCAGATACGCTCCTCTCCCTCTTCCATATCATTTCTCTTAACAACTTCACTTGATCCACTGAAATCTTCTTTTCAAGAAACCATCCATCCACCAAAAGCAATAAATTAGACCAAAACTCAGAAGGCCTGTCATGCACAGATCCATATTCTTGCCTTTTCTTGCTTTCTTCTTTCAATGCATTCAGTGTGTCCTGGAACTCCTTCATAGAATCTTGACACGATTTAATATAGTAATGTGTCGCTTCATCAGAATTTTGTAGGCGGTTATCCAATAGTTCTATATTTTGCTGCATTAGTTCAGTATGTTGCTGCATTTTCTCTGATGACAGTTTATAGTCGCTGGTCTTACTGATAGATTCTTCAAGATAATCAACCTTCTTAAGGAGTTCTTGGTTTAGCTTCAGTGCTTCAATCGCTTGTTCTGCCTGCTCTGTTGCCTTATCTAAGAGTGTCTGTATATCCTCTACTTTCTCATATAAACTCTTGCGTTCAGATTTCAAGCTAGAGATTTTTGAAACATCTTGTTGAGAAGCAGAAAGTTTATACTCCAACTCTTTGAAGGAGGACTGTAACAATGACCGTTCTTCCTCCAATGTTTGAACACGCTGCTCAGTTCCCGTAATATGACTAAGCTCTGCCTTAAGAGCCTGTAGCTCATCATGCAAGACCATATTCTCTGACCTTAATGAATCTAATTCCTGGCTAAAAGAACTGACAATGTCCAATTGCGAAGAAGAAACAACATTATTCAAGTCCTGTTCAAGTTCCTCTCTGCTTGATAATTCAATTCGCAACTTCTCCAACTGGTCTTCAAGGAGTTCTACGTGTATCTTCTCTTCTGTAGCCACTTTCAGACGTGCAACCGTTTCAGCCAGTTTCATCTCCAAAGTGTTAATTTCTCCCTGCAATGACTTTTTTTCGCTGAGAAATTTCTCAAGATCCTCAAGAGCACGTATACGAGCCTCATTAAGAAGATTTATATCTGTAATGCAATAAGCAGCAGATACAAAAAGTTCAGCTAGCAGAAAAGCAAGACTACATTTTTAGAGATAAAATGTTGAGCTCTCATGAATCACTTCCACATTCCGTGTATAACAACTCTTCCTGCGATTCTACCATCAAAGATGGTGCAAGTAAGAGACCACACTAATATAAATGGATCAAGTTGAGCAATGACTTACTCCTTTCAGCACTTCGTATCATTCTAATTAAATCTTGAAGATGAATACTTGAGCGTTGCCGTCCTCCATTTCTAGTGGTGGACTGTTTCAAAGATATGATCATCAAATGCTTACTCTATCAAAATAACAAACTAGAGAAAAGAAACTGTTGATTTCAAACCCCTTAACAATTATCAAAACCGACATGATTGGCAAGAGTTACCTATAAATGTCCTAATACGTTGGAAATTGATAAGATATACAAAATCATGCAATTGACGTGCACCTGAGTTCATTTCAGTGAGAAATTGTAGCCATGAACCCCGTGATACTACCTAAACAGCAACATGTAAGAAAGCACATCTCATGTTTCAAAAGTAACATTTTGAAAATATATTACGTTTAGCTATGTGATCAGAAACTTTTTGCTCTCCCATAAATATGTGTACGAAACTGAAATATCATAAAAAAAGGCCAAATGAAGAATGAACCCGGGGGTACATACTGGAATGTCATTTGACAGAAAAGAACTGCTCGTGTTTTCATCGTTTAGGTGCACTGATCCCTCTGAATAGCCAACAGTGTCACTGTGCAAAGACCTAACTTCATGTGGTTGAGAAGAACTGATGTAACCCTCTCCTTCCAAGTATTCATATTCTATTACAGGAACATTATTCTTGGAATCTGTTTCTTGATCCGAACCTGAATTGCTACCTTTGGGCAAGCTGCTGCCAATATTCGTCTCAAAACTTGTATTTATTGGTAAAGCGTCGCCTTTTCGCGTGTGGCTTGTATCAGTTTTGCTACCATCAATTGGCTTAAAACCTGTATTTGTTGGGAGATTGATTTTCTTTGCTTGTTGTCTCTTATTTCGCAAACTGCAGAAGAGGCATCCAATATACATCAATGGCATCATGATTCATGATAGCTAGAGTATGCAAGCAACAAACAAATTGAGCTGGTCAAATTTCTCAATTGCAGTTGTAATCATAACTCCGTTTATCACAATTTGAAAATATTTAATTGTAGCCACCTTTAACAAAAATAACTCTTGCCAGATAAAGAGTAATCATGTAAAAACAGTGTGATTAGTAATCAAGCAAAAATTCCAAAACGAAAAAGGAAACCTGAAGTGACGCTGGCTCATTTTACAAGACGTTGGGTACCAGCGCTGCCAAGAGGAAGAGAAGAGTCTGACTCGAGGAGACTTGAGTCCGGCGCCAACCAATTCGCGTCGGAGAAAGCACGTCGACGGCGCCGACTCCATCAATTTGTGAGGCGATCACCGCTGTGAGAGAAAATAAACGGTTGTTTAGAACCAACGACTGCTTAGCTTTAATTTGGAGCTTCGCTTTTGTCTTCTTCCTCATCTCGCACTTTTTAAGTACAAATGCGGCGATACTTATTTTATTCCTCTTATATTTATCGATAATTATATTATCTGTTAAAAATTTATATTTTAGTCCTAAATTCAGCTCGAGTTAGGGCAAAATAGGAAGTATGGAGCTTGAGTAATATTGGGGCGTCCCCTCCCTCTCCCCGGCGCCGACTCTCTCGCCGCCGCATGCCGCTCTGAATCCGATCTCTTTCGAGACATTTACGATACACAATTATTAGGTAAATTCTTCCGTTCTTTTGAATCGTAAAGAAATTAGATACTGTTATTGAAATCATAGATGATTACAATGTTCCTTCAGAAACCTCTAGTTTGTTTGATTTTGGTAAATTGTTGATCTGTTGATAATTTATACCACAGGGGTGATTTGTTGTTGCAGCTGCGATACAGCATAATTCTCGCGATGGAGAACGGAAGCAGTTGTTTCTTTTCCAATGTAGGATTGCTAAAGTTTGCGATTTTGCTGATAATTGGCGCTTCTACCTTGCTTTTGTTCCGGATTTTGTATGTTATATACCGAAGCAGCAAACAATTACACAATAGACCTCCAGGACCTCTGAGTACCTTGATAGTTCTAGGTTCAGGTAGCAAATTCTTCCATTTCTTGTCTTGATTTCCATATGGCAGGACGCATAGGTGTAATTGTGGTGTTTTATTCAGAGTCTGGTTTTGATTTTGACCCTTTTGATCCTAATCCAGGTGGTCACACTGCAGAGATGCTAAACCTGTTAGCTGTTATGCAGATGGAGAGATTTAAACCTAGATACTATATCGCTGCTGCCACTGATAACATGAGCCTTCAGAAAGCTCGTGTGATGGAGGACACCTTGAAGAACAAGGTAAAATGACCTTTAGCTACTCTCATAGTATATGATATTCTTCCTATTATATTATGATTATGCTGCTATTTGTACCTTAGTTTACATGTAAATGAAACCTCAGTCAGATTTTGAGATTGAAATTATGCTTATTTTTTCCTATGTAATATGTGGGTAGAAATGTGGACATGGTTTGTACTTGACTTTGGAATAGAACTGTGATGTTGTGAGATACATGGGATATAGTATATGAACAATTGGACATGTAAAGGGGGCATTTACTTTGACCGGTATGATAGATTAATAAAACAGAGATTGAATATTTGAAAGATAAGATGCAAAACAAGCTCAATTACTCAAAAGTAAATGGCCGTTTGCTTAGATGGATTGATTAAATTTGAGCTTGTTTTGGGTTGGATGGTCATTGAGGAACATGTGGGCAGAAAGTAAGTTGTTGGGTTTTGATGGAGTACTACTTTTGCTCCTTATTTCTCCTATTAAATGCTCTGACATATATTTGATGTGCTAGGCAGAAGCTGAGACAGTAGGCACTTCAGATTTTATGCAAATTTACCGAAGTCGCGAGGTTGGCCAGTCTTACATAACTTCAGTTGGCACAACTTTAGCTGCTTTAGCCCAT
>NC_062969.1:26811-32023 GCF_023119035.1 Salvia hispanica | reverse complement strand
TTACAATACTCTTGAATGAACCAAAAGCTCAAGGAAATAAAGTCTAGGGTAGCTTGCACTTGGACTTCTTTTCCCGAGCCCACGCCGCACTACCACCGCGCCATATCCGTGCAGTCGCCGAGCCCAGGCAGCCGACGGAGACTCAGGGCAGCTGACCCACGTCTCAAGGCAGCCGCAAGGCAGCCATGCTTTTCCTCTCACCTACAAGATAAGTAAAGACAAGTTTAGTGACTAGGAAACAAAAGAAAATAAAGGGGGCTATTAATTGAAGAAAAGAAACAACATTTCCTTTAGTTATAGAGGACCAAGGATTTGCCATAGAAGGCAAGTCAGCCCTGCAACAACTATTGCACAACAGCCATTTATTTCTCACGAGTACATACTCCATAAACCACCAAAAGAATAGCTAGCAAGGAGCCAAAGAGTCCAGATTTAATCTCTGCCAAAATCCCAACAAACTCCAATATATATACACCCTCTCCAATCAGCCTCACTGCCACACTATGACCACACACATTGTCGAGAATTAGAGCGGGAGCAAGGAGAGTGAAGGGAGTGAGCCTAGAAGTATCTCAACAAACAAGAGGAATCCACAAGCAAGGTAATCAAGATACTCCCCTCTGCATCATATTAGAACCTCATACTCAAGAACTTAGAGCTTTAGGATTTCCACATCACACAATTTAGTACAAGAAATATCATAAGCTACTGCCTAAGGAGGATCAAAGCTTTAGCACCCCATAGTCAAGAACTTCTTTACCACAAGCTATTGCCAGAAATGAACTCAACATAATGAACTAGATAATGGGAGTTAGAAAGCTTAGCTTAGTGCGATCGAATGACAACGAAGCTCCGGAGAACTGGCTGTAATGGTGGCGCTGCTGGAGCAGCTGCGCGAGGCAGCGGCGGCTGGCGTCGGCGCCGCCGAGTAAAGATCGCTGCCTTCCGGAGAGCTTGATGGAGAAAGAGCTCGACGGCGAGAGAAAGCTCGGCGCAGAGCAGCGGCGAACGGCGAGGTGGAGCCGTCGCGACGGAGGCGATGCCTCCTCTCCACCACTGATTCGCCGGGAAGGAAGAGCGCCCGCCGGAGCGCAGAGGAAGCGGGGGCGTGAGCCTCCGGTAAGTGTCGTGGCTGCCTCACGGAGGAGGCGGACGACAAGGGACGGCGGCGAGAGGAGCTGCCGCTCCCGTAGCGGAGTGAAGGACGGTGTGGGAGCCAGCGCTGACGGAGCTCCGAAATTCCCATCGAGGTAGCGGCGCCGGAGAGGTCGTAGGAAGGGGATGGAGGCTCAGCTCCTCATTCTCAATTTAGGGAATCAATTTTAGGGGATGAATTTGTGGGGGGAAAGGAGACGGCGAGGAGGCACTGCGACTCCGGCGATAGTGTCGCTGAGCTCGACGGAAATCGTGAGCACAGAGCTGACGGGCTGACGCTGGCAAATTCAGCCGAGAGAGAGAGGGAGAGTGCTGGACGGAAATGGGCGGTTGACGGCGTTTTCGCCGAGGAGGAGAAGCGCCGCCGGAGGAGGCGGCGGAGGACGGCGACCGATGAGGGCGGCCGCGAGGCGGTGGCGGCGGAACAGGCGGCGTTGTCGCCGAGAGAGAGGAGGGAGGAGAGTTTAGGGTTTGTGATTGGGGAATTTTGGAAATGAAGGAGGAAGAGAGAGGGGTCGATGGTTAGGGTAGGGAGTTTGGGCCAATTCTTTTTATTAATTAGGTATTGGGCCTCCTTTTTTTTTGTATCGGGCCTCTTTAGTAATAGGTTGGGCCACTAATTAATTAAAGCATGGGCTAAGAATTTATTTAAATCATGGGCCTTTATATGTTATGAATTAATTAATAGTCCACAAATTAATTCCACGAAGATAAGTCTAAATTTTTTTTTCGGAAACTAGCAAGAGTGCTCAAATGATTAATTTTAAGAAACTACGATACGCTAACGAGTATTTAGACCTCGAGCCAAATTTTTGTATGTTTACATAAATGGCATGGGAGGTAGCACCCTCTAGTTAAGTGAATAATTTTACTAATTTAATTAAATCTACTGATTTAATTCATATTCAAGAATTCTAGAACTCTTCTAGAAAATTTTAAAAGAAGAATAAAATGATCATCGCACTTAGGATGCATTCATGTCTAAGCTTAATGGATACCTCAAAATCTAATAAAGTATCCTTTTTATTTTCCTAAAGGGACGTCTTCGAACGTCATCTAAGACCAAATTAAGGAAATTCCGGAAGGAGCTTTAGCTTTTGAGGTGGGCATTCTTTCAAAATGTGATTTCAGTATGAAAATGTGAATTTTTGCTCAAGTATGTTGTCATGCCATGTTTTGCTTTATGATTACCTATCTGCTTGGCTATGCCAATTTATGCTAAATCGAATTCGGGTCCCAGTAGGGCCGCAAACCCTACTCGGACTAGTGTACACATAAGGGGACCGTGAGCTAACAAAAGGGGTTGGCCGGTCCAGTGACCGTCGTGGAATGTGGCCACATTCCCGGTTCACACAATGTTCAGATATGGTAGATCTATGTCATATGATTGCGCAATCAAAATCTTTATGAAAGGAAAAGTATTTAGAGACTCGGGCCTTTTAAATAAAAACCCCGTGATCTCTCAACTGTGGCTTGACAATTAAAATCAAAACTGTTTTTTGGCAATGTGCTCACTGAGTATATCAAATACTCAGCCCTGCATGTTTCTTTTAAAATGTGCAGGTTGAACGTGGACGGGCAGGCGATGGTGTTGGGAATGAATCCTCGAATAAGTCAATAGGTAGCCCAGGGTAGTATGTCTCCATACATACTGCCTTGTCTTGGACGTTTCCGCTGTAATAGGATTCTATGTTAGAGGGATTGTGAACCTAGACCGCACTCTGACTTTATGTTGTCCATTTCACTTTCACCTGCGAGACTTTTGTCCTAGGTTTCTTCTTATAAATCATGTTTATTCTTCATCCCTTGATTTTAAGGTGCTATTGAATCACGTTTAGATGCAGTCACCATCATTAGGAAGTTTGTGGTCGTGACAGTTGGGGTTTGCACAAGGAAAATTGCAAATTAAATAAATTTATAAAAAGAATCTATTTAGGTGATTATGTGGATCGATTCAATTTCATGCTACAACATTTATAAACATGCTATTGCGCAATTAATCACATAATTTTATATTAAATTATGATATTGAATCTTACAATTGTGATTCTCCAAAGAATAGAAGTGACTTGCTACTTCTCCACGTGTAAACCTTGAAGCTTTATTGCAAAACCAAAGATCTTCTAACCTATGACCAACTCTAGATCTAAGTTCCTTGTGGGATGAATCTATTGGCAATTATAAGGATCTTTAAGGAGAAGACAAGAAAAACCAATTGCACACACTTTGCAATTTTTGAATCCTCCTGTTATTGAGGAGCTCAAAAGCTGCCTCTTTTCTCTTCTTTTCCGCACTTTTGCTTTCGCCCTCTAGAATGATGTGATCTTCGGTTTCCGGCGAAATCTACACACCACCTGGCTCAAAAAGGGTCGTTAGTTTGCTGATTTCAGTGCAGTTTTGCTATAAAACACATGCATGAAACAGGATTGGGAGGCAAAAAAATACGCTCTCTGTCAAAAAAATTGTCTCATTTTTGCATGGCAAGAGTTTTAATGAGAAATTCGTAAAGAGAAATGAGGAGAAAAAGTAGGTAAAGTAAGAGAGATAATGAAATTATGAGAGAGGGAAGATAAAGTGGGAAAAGTATGGGAGAGAAACTTTCTATTTTTAAGAATGAGACTATTTTTTGTAGACATCCCAAAAATAGTAAAATGAGACTATTTTCATGGACGAGGGAGTATTATTAATCAAAATATTATTCATATTTTAATTCACCGATGAAATTTATAAGAGAAATAATAATTGACTGAAACTACATAATTTAAAAATTCAAATTATTAAAATATTATACTAATATATTTACTAATGTAAATAGTTAGACTTTTTAAAATAAATACAACCTATAATATATGTAAAATAAAAGTTTCAATTTATTAAAAGTATTTTAAGGGTTTATTTTGGTAATAAGAAATATGAGATATCACTATAAAAAAAAGTTGAATTTCCGACGGTGGCCAATCCCTCGGTAATTCTGATCAAATTTCGAACATAATTTCTGTAGTCTGCAGCTAAAAAACTTTTACCGACATGTAAAGTATTAACAGAAATTTTTCGTTTGATGCGTGTTAATCCTTCTTTGTTTTGTTTTATGAAATCGATTCGATTATAATATTTTAGAAAATTTTATTGACTTTTTTAATTTTATAAAATTTATAAAACCCAAAGCTCGGTATATTCCTCACTAGTTACAAGAATTGGGAGTTTGGTTATGGTAGGTGTGGGCGAAATTTTTATGTACTTTTCTTTTATTACTATTAAAATCATATTTTTAAAAATTGATTGGGCATATTAAAATAAAAATAATATAAGTAAGAATATCTATAATAAATCATTTAAGATACCATAGACATAGAAGTATTTATATTTGAGATGTTTTTCTTTTATTTTAGACATTTGTAATCTCTCCATTCCACATTAATAGAATGATCATTTTTTTAAGCATGATGATTAAGAAAAAATGTATAAAAGAATAAATAAATAGATAATAAAATAGGAGAGAGCATAAGCAGGGTTAAGGTGGGGTGCCCCTCAGCCATTTTAATTTCACCTACATTACATGTATGTATTGTTTATCAAATGATGGGGAAGTTGTTGGGGCTTGCACAAGGAAAATTACAAATTAAATAAATTTATAAAAAGACTCTATTTAGGTGATTATTACACGACCACAACTCCCTAGTGCTAGTGAGCGTAGCTATTTCGCGACTAAAAATTCTCAATAATCAAGGGACAACAATAAAAGGATGAAATCACTTAAATCAATAGTATCAAAGGCATATGGGTTCATAGTCAAAACGTGTTCAGAGTATCAAGACTAAGTTCATAGCTTTCTAGCACATAATTCTAGATTTGCAGCGGAAGAGTCCAAGACAAAATAGCACGTATGAAGACATGCTACTTTGGGTTACCTAACTACTTATTTAAAAGTCTTGTCCCAACACCTTCGCCTCCTCGTACACGTTCAACCTGCACATTTGAAAATAACATGCAGGGCTGAGTATTTGATATACTCAGTGGGCACATTGCCAAAAATGGTTTTATCTTTAATTGTCAATGC
>NC_062969.1:0-26711 GCF_023119035.1 Salvia hispanica | reverse complement strand
GTACCAGTGAAGAAGGATACCCCCAGGCCAGGGGAACAGAAGGCCAAGAAGGATGATGAACCCAAACCCAGCCAGAAGAAAGCAAAGACGGTGCCCAAGAAGTCTGGTCCCACGGGGGACCAGAGCCAGAATTGACCCCCCCCCATAACCAAGTAATTTTAAATTTCAGTTTTTTTTTATGTCTTTTTATGTTTTAGTTCGTTTTTTTTTACAAAGCATGCCGTTTTTTTTATGTGTCTGTGAATACTTGTGTTATCTTTATGTATATATGTGTTAGCTATCTTCTCCCACTTAGCCCGATGCTCGGTCTAAGTGTGAGAAGTTTGTTTTTATATAGCATGCTTTCTTCTCCCACTTAGCCCGATGCTCGGTCTAAGTGTGAGAAGTTTGTTTTTATATAATATGTGTTTTGTGAGTCTGTTAGGTGTCGCACTAACTTAGCCCTGTTTTCCACTTCACAAAAAATGCTTGGGGACAAGCATGGTGAAGTGGGAGGGGGGAGGGAGTTAGTGCAAGTTAGTGTCAATTATATGTGTCTGTTTACTAGGTCTAGGAGTTAGTAGTAGTTAGTTAGTAGGAAATTATGTGTTTATGCATAACTGGTGAATAGAAAGCAAAGCCCCTTAGTGAGAGTGATTGAAGAGAGAATGCATGTCAACTTTGATGCCCTTTTCCTTAATAAATCAAAATCGGTTTGGATGAAGTAAGGACGAAAGAATATGCCTCGACTAATCTAGTTGTGAAGCCCTCCACAAAAGTGAGTTATAAGCCTTAAACACTTCATACTAACACAAAATGAGAGGGCTGCCACTTGATGCTTAGGGAAAGAACTTAGAAGGAGAAAATTTTTGGTGATAGAAGTAACCTCTCGGGCCTAGGGGAAGGGTACTGGAGGTATAAGCTGGACGAAGTCCAGGGTCTAAAAAGGGAGGAATAAACTGGAACAAGGTCCAGATAAATAAAAATAAAAATGGAGTTATAAGCTGGACGAAGTCCAGAGGAGGGAAGGAGAAAATTATAATAAGAGCTAAGACAGGGGAACTATCTGACCCGAGGCATCAGTGGTATGGCATATAAAGAGCGAACGATCCTAACATCCCTGGTGAGGAATGAGTGATCGAGCGAATCCAACAGTTAGTGAAGTTAGGGGCTATCTTGACAAACTGACAAGCCGATTAGATAGAAGAAGGGAAGGGGAAGATTCGGAGACTGTAGGTTCTTGAATTGACCTTAATCTTGTGGGGATGGCTGCTAGAAAATAAACCAGTTTATGCATTTATGTGTTTATGTGTTAATATGTGTTTTTATCTTCTTTCTTTGTCTAAGTCCTTAGCGTCTAGGTCTAGTAGTTTGAGTCTTTTTCTTCGTTGGTTTTAGTAGAGTCGGTTAAAGGGAAACCATGCATTGAAACGTGCCTTATTCCTTTTTCTTGTCTTCATACTTGAGGGCAAGTATGGTTTAAGTGTGAGCAGTTTGATAAGGCTCGTTTCATGCATCGGTTTAGGGTTAAAATTCTGTGCATTTGGGGCGCTAATGTGCGTTATTGAGTTCAGGTGCGAAGTAAATCTGCCGGACCCAGGAGTTGTTGTTACCGGACCTGGCAGATGCAAAAGAGATGAAATTGAAGCAAAATCAGAAGTCGTCGTTCGGACCTGGGAGAATCAAAAGTTGGCGACAGGAGCAGAATGGAGCGAGAGCAGATTATTTTAAAAGAGTCTTACTAAAGGGCAAGGGCGTAAAATCACCAGAGGGATACCCTAGGGATCAGAGCCTCACATATATAAAGAGCTCGACCTTGAAGAACAAGACATCCGTGAACAGCCACTTCTACGCTCTCCTAGCTCTAGTTCTAGTTCCATACTTCAAATTTTCATTTTCGACTGCTGCGCACTTGGACATGGAGGATTCTGGCCACCGTGGTTCTCATCGTCGTCATTGTCATTTTGCTGTGTAACACCGCCTTGTGGAGGCGAAGAAACAATTTTATTTGCTTTCGTTTAGTACCTTGTTGGTTTTTAAGTTTCGCAACTCTAGTTTCTTGCTTTGATCTGCTGGATTCAGACTTATTTATAGTTATTATGGAAGTTTATGTTTGCTTTTGGTTGGATATCTCTGAGTTTATGTTAATCTCTTGTTTTTAGCTTTCGTTCTTTGTTTGTTGTTGGATGTTTGGAGTTGAGATCTATTGTTTTGTTGTTAGAGGTTGGGGATTTGCATATGGAGATGTTTGGATTTGTTGAATCGTGGTGTTTTGGAGTTGAAGTTTCGCATATTTGGTGCTTGATGTTTACGTTATGCATGATTATGGCTATTTACTTTCTGTTTCTGCATCCTTTAGGTCCAGTAGCGTAGATCTGTTAGTTTAGGCTTTAATTTCTCATTTTAAGTCTAGATCTAGAGTTTGCTTTGTTTTCATGGTGTTTAATACTCTGTTTTCTCTGCTATTCTCGTTTGATTCCCGAAGAAGATGAAGTTGTTGGTAGTTAGAACCAGATCTGCTTTATGTCAGTACTTTTCTGCATGTACTTTACTTTTTCTGCATATCTGCTAGACCTGTCAGTACGATCTACTTTGTCTCTTTTACCTTTCTGCATGCTTTTCCAGACCCTGGTAGTTTAAGGAAACTTGTCTTGCTTTTCGCTTTATGCTTGTTTGCCCAAATTAGGAAAGTCTGTCTAGTTAAGTTTACCCCAGTTGTCTTAGAACTTAAAAATATCTCATTTTCTCTGAGTCATGTATGTTCCGTACGCGTTTTTTAGACCCAATAGGTAGAGTAAAGTTTCGCTTATCTCTCAGACCCAGTAGTTTTAGGTTCTCGACCCACAAAAATTGCGTGGCAGCAGCCACCTTTCTTTTCCAAAACATCCTCAAATGCAGTTTCGTAACACCTTCTTCCTCGTGGGATCGATCCTTTACTTCCCTGTGCTAAGTTATAGTATAGTGGGTTGAGGTTTTTGAAAGGACAGAGTGCACCCAACGACCCCTTTCTGATAGTTTCATGATCTTCTAGCCTTAGAAGTCTAGTCGAATCCGCTGGACCTGTTAGATCGAGTGATACATATAGCTTCGCACGTCTACTCTAGTCGCGTTTCAGTCGTATATCACTGGAGAAGGAATGCCGATGCAGAGCACAGAGGCCAACGGATCTTCCACGGTACCATTGTCGCCAGAAATGTTAGCTTGGCGCAGACAAGAACAGCGTCTAGCGGCCTGGTTTTTATCATCTCTCTCAGAAGGGGCTCTTATTCAAGTCCACCATGGCGATTTGGAATGCATTACAGATGAACTACGCCAGTGAATCCAAGGCATAGATAATGCATTACAGGCTCCAGCTACAAAATACCAAAAAGGAGAATCTCCCAATGCAGGAATATCTCAACAAGATGAAATCTTACTCAGACTTTCTATAATATCTCGGAGCAAGATCAAATTCTTTATATTTTGGGAGGTCTAACGCAGGATTACAACCCAATTATAGAATATTCCAACCGGGACTCCTAAAATGGGACACCCAAAAGTAGTAAATCGGGACTCCTAAAGTGGGACGGAGGGAGTATTCTATACTCCTATATTGTTTTGTCTTGAATAAGGTTATCTCCACAAGTTAAGGTCGGAACGAGAAAATCAAGTTAAGGAAATTAAACGAACGAGGTGAACTTTTCTATCCTACATACTAATGTGGATAAAGTGGCAAAATATTTTGAGATGATATTTAGTTATGCAAATGATGTTGTCTTGCCATAAATGATTTGTTTTATGTGTATGAAGCCTATCTGTTTGGCTGGAACTAAGGAATCGAATTCGGGTCCGTGGGAGGGTGGTGTCCCTACTCAGATTAGCGTACACTTGTGACCGTTAGAAGGTGGCCACATTCCACGGCACAAAGATGATATAGTGGAGGCCGTTGGGAGGTGGCCACCTCTCCGGCTGGAGAAAGATGTAGGTGACCATGGGAGAGCACCATTTCCACGGCACTTGGTGTTCAGATATGGCAGAAGTACAGAAAGAACTTAGACTGATCAGTCAAACTCTAGCTCCCAATAAATTTAGTAAGCTCGGGCCTTTTAAGAGAAAACTCTCGAGTGTTACTGTGATGACATGACAATATTTTCATTTTATGTATGTATATTTCGACAATGTGTTCACTGAGTATTTTTATACTCAGCCCTGCATATATTTCTAAATGTGCAGGTTGAGCAGTGACGGTGGAGAATGTTGAGCAGAATTATGCTTTTCTTTTATTTTATGTAGAGGCTCTCGTTGGTGCATGTCCCCATACATGTAACCGCATTAAATTCCGTTGCGTACTAATGTCTTGGACAACGTCGCCTATTCTTGTGTACTCTGATAAAGCTCTATTGATAAGTAAGGTTTTTCATTCAAAGTCCTAGTGACCAAGAGTTATTTAGAATTTATTTTCCTTTGATTTCTAAGTGTAGAATTGAAAATTTTTTATCCCCTTTCTATTTCCTTCTTATTTTCCACCCCTAGTCACGGTTTCCCGACTTTACTATCTTTAGCAAAGTGCGGTCATGACAAGAATAATGTGAAAGAAGCAATGGTTTACCCTTGATAACTAGAGAAGTCAACTATTCTCTGGATATCTCCACAAGCAGGGATGTCAATCTAGCCCGAAACCCGCGGGTCGACCCGAATAATCAGGTAAAAGTATAGGGTTAGGGCCGGAAAATCGCAACCCAGATACAGAATAGGGCTACACGGGCTGTCCCGTTCGGGTCAGCGGATTATGCGGGCTAGCCCGGTTGGGTTGCGGGTTAGCCCATGGGTTGAGCATTTAAAATAAAAATATAATTAAAATTTTGGGTTATATACTTATATGAAGTATATACTTATATGGAATATAGATGCTATTAATATTTACTCATAATAAATGCTGCATTACGTCTTTCCTCTCGAAGAGAATGATCCGGTTGAAGCTTCAAAAGTTATTGATGTAGAAGAATATTATTCAAATTCATAGAATTTATTTTTGACATAGTACTATCTATACTATCTTTTTTAACTACTTAGAATTTTTTTGGGGGTATATAATTAAGAATGCCATTAAGCTCCTTTTAAATGCATGATTTTCATTTAATTGTAGTCAGATTCACGTGTTCTACTAATTATTGATATGTTTATGTATTTTATTTCAATCTTCAATTGTTATTATTTTATTACTCTTTATCACTTTGATAACACTTTACTATTTGCTACAATCTATATTTTTTTAAGTTAGAATATTGGATTGGAAAGAAATTAACACATAAGATCACTTTTGGCCCGAATAGCCCGTGGGTTAGCTCGAAACCCGAAGATTTAGGGCTAGGGCCAAAAATTTATAGCCCGAAAAATTCACAACCCGAATAACCCACACCAAAATAGCCCGACAACCCGAGTGGGTTGGCCCGAACCCGAGCGGGTTAGCCCAATTGACATCCCTATCCACAAGTATTGTAAGAATGAATGGAATTTATTATATGTGCTAGATTAGGAGCGGCTTTCTTAATCAACATCATTGGCATTTATTCAAGTTTGGCCAAGATTTTCTACAGGTATCAACTGTCAAGAACTCTTTTCATTTTCCTTTTTCTTTGAGCTCAGGTATTATTTTCATCCACATATTGTTTATGATTTTGAATAGTTCAACAAAATGCGAAATTCCGGTATATACGTTTGGTGAGATCTCTCTTGACATCTGATAATTAAGGAATACTATACCTTAAATGGAAATCTTCACTAGTTGGCATCTGAGAACGAACCCTTGGTTTGTTGCTTTGATCTTGTAACCGAGCTCTTCACTAGTTTTTCTCTCCCTCCTCTAGAACATCATGTTTATGACTGCCGCAATATGCTATGTATTTTTGAGGATTCGCTATGTTTATGCGATATGCGAAGTAATTTGCATGTTGATATTTGGAGAATGAACAAATATGGAGATGCAAATTCTTGGGTGAAGGAATATACCTTCGACCAAAAACCATATATTAGTGAATCTGGTAGACCGAATATCCCAAATAATGTTTTGCCGCTCAAAGTTTTGGAAAATAGGGACTTGCTGTTCGCAGTGAATATTGACGTTCGACTATTTATCTACTCCAAAACCACATAAGCTATTGAGCCATATGGTCTTCTTCAACGAACTACTCATTGTTATATTTCTAACATCACTATTTATACCCCAACCTTTCTTTCGCTCAAAAGCATGGGCATTGACAATGTTCAGCCCTTAGTTTTTTATTAGGAAATACATATTCATTCTACTTCAACAAATTTTTGTACTAGTTTTTGGGTTCTTATATATTTAAAATTTTGTATTTTATTGTTATTTACTCAATTTCAATAATTGAAAGATTGTCTAACAAGCATTATCAAGCTACGTACAAACTAGGGGTGGCAAAATGGGTAGCGGGTAATGGGTAATTCCCATCTCGACCCACTACCCGCCGGGTATTGGGTACCCGCTAACCGACGATAACGGGAAACGGGACGGGATCGGGTAGTGTATTTTAGAGTTTTGCGGGTAGCGGGTATACCCGTTAGTCCCGTAATATCCGTTATTATTAGTATTAGTCATATTCCATCTTTTTAATACTCCCTTCGTTCCATATAAATAGATGTGTTTCAAATAGTTAAAGTGGAGAAAAAAAAGTTAATAGTTAAGCCAAATACGCACTCATTTTGAAAAATTAAAAATAAATAGTTAGAACGGAGAAAAAATAAAATAAGAGAAATAATAATGTAGAAAAGAGTATTTATGTTATTATATTTTCAAAATGAGTGAAGAAAATGAAATGCATCTACAAAGGCGGAACAATGGGAGTACTTTATACTCTCTTTGTCCCACTAAAAATGAAACGTTTTCCTTTTTAAGTTGTCCCATTAAAAATGAAATGTTTCTTAAAATAGAAATAACTTTATCTCTGCTTTTCCATTTCTCTAACTTTACTCTCTCTTCTTTAACTCACAAAACAACACTACATAAAATCCTGTGCCGAAAAACAAACTTTTCATATTTATTGGGACGGAGGGAGTATAATCTAATAGTTCTTTTAAAATAATTTTATATTCCAACGAACATACAATTGAAAACTCACCGGAACTAGCTATAGAGAAACCCTTACTTTTATTCTCAATCTATTCAACGTTTACCATCGATATTAATAAATTAAATTAGGGAACAATGACGGTTATTGTTATGGTTTTAAATTTTTTTTTTTAGGATTTCGGGTCGGGTACAGGTACCCGCAATGTCGGGTACGGGATACCCGTCACGGGTATCGGGTAATCCCGGTATGTCGCTGGGCGGGTATTGGAACAACAAATTTTGCTAAAATCGGGTACGGTTCCCGACTTGTCGGGTGCGGATACCCACAGGTAACCCATTTCGCCACCCCTAATAAAAACTTTTCAAGTTAAAGGCTTAAGAACACAAATCATATATTAATACGAATTTGTATCGATTAAATAAGTAAGTTTTGAGAGATAAATGAAAGAGAAACTAAAAATGACCTAAATTGTTTGGGCCTATTTATTATACTATATAATTTGGGCTTTCTCATGAAAATATTAATAAGCCCAATTTCAGCTCAGTCAGCCTCATGATGTAACTACTATAGGTGTACGGCCAATTTTATTTACCACACTAATTTCAAACAATGAATTAATTTTATGAAAAGAGAATCAGTATTATTATATAGAATTTAAAGTTTAAGCAATTTTATAAATTCTTATTATTACAATGGCCAGAAATTTAAAATAATATATTATCTCCAATATTTTTTCCTAATATATATGGAGTATGACTTAGTATATCTTTTATAATTGAGTTTATTTTATGAGTGCTTTCTAGCCTTTTAGGTTTAGATTTTCTATTTAAAGAGATTTTTAGGTGATAAATTCTTAGTTAATATACTAATAATTATTCTCATTCTCCATATTGGAGAAGAATAATCCAGCGACATGTCAAATCTTGTACACACAATTAAGGAGTGAAAGAAGTAAATTAATTCAGTAGTAATAAAATATTTTCATTTTAAGGAATAGTTGATTTCTTTTTCCTTTTTGAATTTGGAATTGGATCCTATATGTATGGATCAGACTAGACACGGATTCACTATTTACCAGACTTCTTTATTCTTCATTAGGAGAGCTCAGTCAAACTCTAACCACATTACTGATTTTGTTGTTTTATCAAGATTACAACCAGAGAACTATTAACTATTACAACAACAATTAATATTCTAGCTAGGGTTCTTGAAGCTTCACCAAAATTCTCCTAATCACCTGCACACTAGACAAACTAGTCAATAACACCAAACAAGATCCTCTCAGATCTAAAGTGAAAGAGCAGATTTAAACTAAAGAACAAGAGAAAACGGAAATGGATCAAGAGATGGCTCAGAAACCCGCCAATAACCAAAACTATTCAACCAGAAACCAGTCCAAGGGAGCACCGTCAAATCTAACTAGAGATCAACCACTCACCACAGAAATCAACACCGCACAACTCAACCACACAGGATCTGGAAGCCTCGAACACACACTCACACAGAAAACTTCACACACTAAACCCTAGCTCTTCACAACACTAAGCAACCGAAGCAGTTGCCTTCACCACCACTCACACTTGCTCAATCACTGAAGAAACCGTGAGAGACCACACAAGAATGACAGAAGATCCATCGAAGAAGAAGAAGGGAGCTAGAGAATTCAAGTTCTGCAGAGAGTAGAGAGAAAGAGAGAGAGTTCGAATGATGAGAGACTGAAGAGTCTCTCCTCACAAAACTAACACACTCAACAATCCAACGGCTCACAACCTTGATCCAGGTGAGAGTACACGTGACAACATCTGAAGCAAGAGGTGAAAGAAATATTACATGGGCCAAATAAATAACCAACCCAAATAAAGTCCATCAATATTCAACATACTCCACCTTGGACTTTATTCTACGAAACTAATTTGGTTATAAGCTAAGGTCAAAATCATCACAGCCTACAAGACAATTTCCTCAGCACCAAAGGACAGAGTCCACAAGCATTTTGGAAACCACTAGGTTGCCTTTAGACACCAGAAGGGCTGACACCCATTAGTCTAAAAGGACTTCATACCTCCAGCCACCCACCACCCTTACCACAGTACACAAGGTGGCTGAGGTCTTTACCCCGGGACATGCACATGCTAACCACAATCAAAGTGCAAAATTCTATTGCAAATGAGCAATTTCTCTACTGGTAAGCATTTAGTTCCCATGTCAGCTGTGTTTTTACCAGTGTGCACTTTTTGAAGAAACACTTCACCTTTTTCAACAATATCTCTAATGTAATGAAATCTCATATCAATATGTTTTGTCCTATCATGGAAAACAGGTTTTTACATAACTGTATAGTATACAGACTGAGAATCAGAAAACATAGTAGGAGATTTATTCACAAACTTAAGTTCAGAGAGAACCCCCTTCAACCATACAACCTCTTTCATTGCCTCTGTAATGGCAATATATTCTAACTCAGTAGTGGATAAAGCCACTATATGCTGCAACTGGACTTCCAACTAATACATGACCTGTGTAACACATAGGAGGTAGTAGATTTCCTCTCATTAGTATAGTTGGAATCCACAAAACCAGTCAATAAAACACCATCATCACATTTAGAGTAACACAACCCATACTTGGCAGTGTGCTTAAGATATCTCAGAAGCCATTTCAAAGCCTCCCAATGAACAGAACTAGGATTTGCCATATATCTACTAAGGCAAGACACAACATAGGCAATGTCAGGCCTAGTGCTGACCATCAAATACATCACTGATCCAATAGCATTAGCATAGGGAACTTTCTTCATGGCATCAATATCAAACTGAGACTTAGGGCATAGATCTTTACCCAACATAAAATGAGTAGCAAGGGGAACAGAAGCAGGTTTAGCCTCAAACATGTTAAATTTCTTCAACACTTTGTACACACAAGGCTCCTAATGCAAAACAAGAGAACAATTTTTTCTATCTCTCTCAATGCAAATACCAAGAATTTTCTAAGCATCTCCCAAGTCTTTCATGTCAAAATTTTCACTCAAAGAAGATTGCACAGCCTTAATAGTTTTCAAACAAGGACCCGTAATGAGCATATCATCCACATACAACAAAAGAAACACATGAACAGAACCAAGATCCTTCATATACAAGCATGCATCAAAGGTACTTCTAACAAAACCTAACTTATGCATACAATTATTGAACTTGATGTTCCAGTGTCTAGGAGATTGCTTCAAACAATACAGGGCCTTTTTCAACAAACAAACATGATTAGGAAACTTAGGATCAACAAAGCCCTTAGGCTGCTTCATGTAAATAGGTTTATCTAAGTCACTATGCAAGAAGACAGTTTTCACATCTATTTGTTTTAATTCTCAATCAAAATGAGCACATAAGGCAAGCATTAATCTCACAGTAGTAAATTTGACAACAGGAGCAAAAAAATCTCAGTATAATCTACCCCCTCTTGTTGAGTAAAACCCTTTGCCACAAGTCTGGCCTTGTACCTAAGGCCCTCCACCTCATTTTTCAATTTGTAAAGCCACCTGCAATCAACCACAGATGCACCAGGAGGCAAGGGTACATGGATCCATGTATGATTTATCATCAAAGAATGCATTTCCTCCATCATGGCTTTATGCCATTGTTTCCGGAATTTAGATTTAGCAGCTTGCTTATAAGATTGAGGTTCATCCCATCAGTTTCATACACATTGAAAGCTAAGTTTATAAGAGCAACCATACCAACATAGCCATCAATCTTAACAGGTTTCTTTACATTAGTTCTTCTAGTTCTATCTCTAGCAAGCACATAACCATACAAGTTAGGAACATCAATGACATTTTGAATGCCAGCAAGGCTGTTAATCACATTCTGAACAGGAGCAGAAGAAACATTTGTAACAGGACTACCATGCACATTAACAACATCATCATTTACATTTTGGGGAGGCAACTCATCATTCACATTTAGGTTTCCCTCATTGGGTAAGTATTCCAGAAAGATTGCTCCACCTCACTTGGAGTATCACTAGGATGCTCCACACCAGTGACAGGTTCTAGTGGACTCCACCTCCATAAGAGGCTCATCATCCACGGTAGCTGGAGTTGGGTTATCGGGCAATTTCAAACAAGGACACTCAAGTTCATTGACATACTTGGATTTTGCTTGGTTTTAGAGAGTAATCTTGCATGGTTTTGATCACATTTTGTCTATTATCGGATATGATTATGATTACTTCTCTATTATTTTTGTATTTGACCATTTTGTTAAGAATATGTAGAAAAAGGTACAAAATATATAGATGTGCAGCAGCCTTGGTTTGAAACAGTATTAACTGGAGATTTTGAAGTCCAATCAGCCCCTAATGCATATCAATCTCTTCTTCCTCGAAATAGCTTCGCGTAGAAGTAGTTATGGACGTTATAAGAACACTGAGCGTTCCAGAAAATTCCACACGGCCGGGTGAATTAACCACCCAGCAGGGTACGATGTAACCGGCCGAGTAAATTTTACTCTTTATAATTCCACCTGGCTGAGTACGCTATTTTGGCGTTTTTTATGCCAAAAACGCAATTTTTTATGGGGGATTAAAAGGAAGAACGCCTAGGTTTCATAATTCAACACTCTACCGCCTCCAACATTCACACACACCCCAAGAACACATTTGATAGAGAGAATTGAAGATTGAAGACTTCCAATCGGAAGATTGAAGTTGCAATTCCATAGATTCATTCTCATAGGAGTATCTTAATCTTTTCTCCATGTATTTCATTGAATCTTGTGTTTCAAACATGGTTTTTGTGAAGAACATGAGTAGCTAAACATTTCTTGTAGAATTCATGGTGAAGATCACTAATTTCATGTATTTGATTATTCTTGGATTTATTCCTTTCAATTGCTTGATCACCATTTGATTGTGTAGGATTAATTAGATTAATCGGGAGATGAAATAATTAATCTGGAAATAAGAATAATTCACACCTTAATACAATAAAACTTGGGAGAGTTGAGGTTTTGAGTGAGGTCTTTGACCTAATCGAGCTTTTGGGAGTTAGTGGTTTTAGGATTAGAAGGGGACTTCAATCCTAGCACCTAATCTGCAGGTTTCTCACCTCGAGAGGGGGTTTAATCTATAATTGTGGTCGACTTAGTAATTCTAGAGACACCAAAAGGTAAGATTGAATAAGAGCTTGGAATTGTGCATCAGATCCTTGAGTTCTACAATTTTCTCCATATATCTTTTTCACTCCGTGTTTACTTGCTTTTATTTATTTATTTGTTCATTATATGCTTTTCGTAATGTTAGAACAAAACCAAACCTTTCCCGATTCTCTAGATAGTAGTCAATATTTGTTCGTGGTAGTTAAGTTGATACAAATTAGTCTCTGTGGGATACGATACTCTTGCTTGCTAATTGCTACACTAGCCCCTACACTTGCGGGTATCACTTGTGTTAAAATAAGTCGAGTCAAGTTTTTAGCGCCGTTGCTGGGCACTATTTTGTGTCGTTAGAGATTAATATCGTGATAATAATTGAGATTATTAGTCTAGATTTTATTTGCTTTATTTTCATTTTTATTTTTGAGTTCTCTAATCTTGGTGTTTCTTTTCTCAGGTTGTATGCGCACTCGTTCTAAAGGTCCACCGAGATTGAAGCATTCAACAGGAGGAGGATCGCCCAGAGGAGGTTGAACCAGAGGATCCGCGTATCTTCACCGGGTCATAGGCGTCCACCCTCCCCCATTCAGAGAACTCCAGTACCTATTCCATCTCCACCTCCGTCACCTATACAGTACGAGCATAATTCTCCAATCCTAATGGAGAACGAGGAGGAGAACACCAATGAGAACCACAATGAGAACAAGAACAATGAAAACAACAATGAGGATAATGTTATTCGTCAACTCCATGAGCAGATGGCCATCATGCAGAGGCAGTTGTATGAGCGGAACGCGAGATCACCAGTTCAGCCCGTGCAGAATCTGTATGCATATAGACGAGTTGCTAATCCACCAATCAATAATGTCGGGATTGCGGCCAACAGCTTTGAGTTAAAGCCGAGATTGATAAACCAGGCAGAAGCACATGCATTTGGTGGAACAGGTTCGGAAGATGCCAACAAGCACTTAACCAAGTTCATACAAATCAGCAACACGGTAAAGGCTAATGGGGTCTCCGATGATCAGATTCGTCTCAGATTGTTCCCTTTTTCTTTGAAGGATGATGCTAGGGATTGGTACGATAACATGGATCCCAACTCGGTCGAAACTTGGGATGCAATGGTTGAGTTCTTCTTGGATAAATACTACCCACCTAGCGAGGCACTCAGGCGCCAAGCTGAAGTCATCTCTTATGCAATGCAGCCTCAGGAAAATATTCAAGAGGCATGGAAGAGGTTCAAATACCTGATGAAGAGATGCCCCAACCACGGGTTAAGCCCGGGGCAACAGATCATAACTTTCCACAGGGGAGCCACTCCGGAGGCAATACGCGAGTTGAATATGAGTGCAGGGGGATAACTCCTTAAGTTGGGAGAAGACGATGCATTAGAGGTGATTGAGAGGGTGGCCTCCAACGATGATGGGTGGAAGAATGAGAGAAGCAAATCCTACAGGATGGCATCCAAGCAGCTCGACTTCTTAACTAGCAAGCTTGGTTTTATGGAAACAAAGCCATCCGGGCTCGAAAGTCAACAAGGGCTTGAAGATGTGAACTACATTCACCATGGTGGCAATAATGGAAACTTCAACATCCCAACCAAGGGGGTTTACAACCACTATGGGAACAAGGTGTATCCCAACTTGCCTTACGGGAATGCCAACAACGCTCTGCAGCCCCCACCAAGATTCCAAGTGTCTAATGGCCAAGTCAAAGAGTTGAAGAAGGCCGAGCTTGAAGAAGTCTTGATGACATTTATAAAACACACAGACGAATGCATGACACAATCTAATCAGAGGTTGGATAGGGTAGAAGCTAATGTGGAAGGTTTGAACATACACATGAAGAGCATCGACACTCAACTCAATCAGATTTGCCAAGCTATGGGAACTCTACCCAAGCCTGGGCAATTTCCTGGTAATACAAGTATCGATCCCATCAAACACAAAGAGTGCAAAGCCATCTGCGCGAGCATTAAACCCGATAAAGTGGAAGAAGGGATGGATAAAGAGACTGCAGATGATAGTGCTTTTGAGGAAGAAGAGAAACGACCAAAGCCACCTCGATTGGAGCCATATACTCCTAAGATACCATTCCTGAGCCAGATCAAGAAGAAGATTGTGGATGAAAATTTTGAAAAATTGTTGGACATCTTCAGGAAGGTGAATGTGAATATCCCACTAGTAGAGGCTCTACAACAGATGCCCAAGGATGCAAAGTTCCTAAAAGACGTGATCTCCAAGAAGAAAAAGTGGGTGGAGTATGAAACTGTGAGCATGTCGGAAAATTGCAGTGCCATAATCCAGAAGAAATTGCTTGCAACGCTCGAAGACTCTGGAAGTTTCAACATATCATGTGTTATTGGTGATGATAAACACACGAAGGCACTTTGTGATTTGGGTGCTAGCATCAACTTGATGCCTCTATCCTTCTTTAGAAAGATGAAAATCGGCACTCTCAAGCCGACTAGAATCACGCTCCAAATGACCGATAGATCTGTCACCTATCCTAAAGGAATCATTGAAGATGTGTTGGTGACTTTATATTTCCCGTTGATTTTGTTGTGCTTGACATGGAAGAACATTGGAATGTGCCGCTTATCCTTGGTCGGCCTTTCTTAGCTACGGGGAAAGCGTTGATCGATGTGTCAAGGGGATAGCTTACCATCCGCATGGGAACCAAACACCATATCTTGTCCATCTACAATGCCATGAAGAGTTCTGAGGTGGAAGAGATTGCTATGAAGAAAGAGTGCAAAGTTGTGCACGTTGTAGAGGTTCAAAAGGCTCAAGTGGCGAAGCCCAAGGTCGAGAACATTTCCTTATCACAGTGTCTATTTGGCCCATGTGGTGGATCAACTCATTGCAAAGGAAGAAAGAGAGAGCCCAAGAAGACGAAGGAAAAGGAAGCAAGAATATCGATCACACCGAAAGTAGAGCTCAAATCAAATGATAACATGGTGAAGAAGACTTGGTGGAAGAAGAGGTTGTTGGCAAGAATGTACCTGCTTGAACACTGATAAGGCTCGTTTTATGCATTGGTTTTGGGTTAAAATTCTGTGCATTTGGGGTGCTAATCTATGTTTATGAGTTCATGTGCGTAATAAATCTGCCAACCTAGAAGTTGCTGTTACCTGACCTGGCAGATGCAAAAGAGATGAAATTGAAGTGAAAATCAGACGTCGTCGTCCGGACCTGGGAGAATTAAAAGTTGGCGACATGAGCAGATTATTTTAAAGTCTTATTCAAGGGCAAAAATGTCAAATTGCCAGAGGGATACCCTAGGATCAGAGCCTCACCTATATAAAGAGCTCAACCTTGAAGAACAAGACAGCCACTTCTACACACACTCTTAGCTCAAGCTCTTGTTCCATTCCTTACTTCCACACTTCAAATTCCTCATTTGACTTGCTGCGCACTTGGAGATGGAGTGATTCCGGCTACCGTGGTGGTTCATCATTGTTTTGCTGCTGTGTAACACCACCTTGTGAAGGCGAAGAAACAATTTTTATCTTGCTTTGTTTAGTTCACTTTCGATTTCAAGCACTCGTTGGTTTTTAGTTTCATAACTCTAGTTCTTGCTTTGATCTACTGGATTTAAACCTATTCCTCGTTATTATGGAAGCTTATGTTGGTTTTTGTTTGGATCTTGTTGAGTTGATGTTTATTTCTTGCTTTTCACTTTAGCTCTGGTTGATTATTGGATGTTTTTTGCGCTTTGCATGATTATGGCTATTTACTTTCTGTTTCTACATCCTTTAGGTTCAGTAGCATAGATCTGTTAGTTTAGGTTTTAAATTCTCATTTTAAGTTTAGATCTGAAGTTTGCTCTGTTTTCATGGTGTTTAATGCTTTGTTTTATCTGCTACTCTCATTTGATTCCCGAAGAAGATGAAGTTTGTTGGTAGTTAGAACCAGATCTGCTTTTGTCAGTACTTTCTGCATATACCTTTGCTTTTTCTGCATGTTCTCCCAGAATCTGTCAGTGTCCTCTGCATGTCTTTTTACTTTTCTGCATGCTTTTCCAGACCCTGGTAGTTTAAGGAAACTTGTCCCCACTGTTTGCTTTGTCTTTGTTTGTCCAAATTAGGAAAGTCTATCTAGTTAAGTTAACTCCAGTTGTCTCAGAACTTTAAAACATTTCGTTTCTCAAAGTCATGCATGTTCCGTACGTTCTCATTTCTTAGACCCAGTAGATAGAGTAGAGTAGATTAAGTCTCTCGGACCCATTAGTTTAAGTTCTCAACCCCAAAATTGCGTGGCAGCAGCCAAACCTCTTTCCCAAAACATCCTCAAATGCAGTTCCGTAACACATCCGTCCTCGTGGGATCGATCCTTTACTTCCCTGTGCTAGTTGTAGTACAGTGGGTTGAGGTTTTGAAGAAATAGAGTGCACCCAACGACCCCTGTCTGATTGTTTCATGATCTTCTAGCCTCTGAAATCTAGTCGAATCCTCTGGACCTGTTAGATTCAGAGATATCACACCGCACTGCACACTACTCTAATCATCTTCAAATGGCGATGTTTCCGGGGATGGATGGTGTTATTTGTGTGTTTGCGAATGTTTTGGTGTAAATAGTTTTCTTATTTTGTTTTCTTTTTGTTTTTTTTAGTTTATAAGCAGGAGCTCCAGGTTCGGACACTGGAACAACTCACCTGGTTAGAGAAGTGCCTGGACAAGTTGGCGGGTCAAGGAAACCATATTCCCAGTTACCACCAGATCAATCCTTACAACAGGAGATCCTGTTGACCTGAGTTCAGAGAGTGACGTGGAATCAACCCCAACAGTTAAGGAGGAACCAGAGTCAACCTTGGAAACAGAGGAAAAAGGTGTTGGTGATATGGCCAACGCAGTTGACGAGGATCCGGAGATTGGCTCTCTCACTGCCCATCTAGATGGTGAGCCTGCCCAGGCTATCGTCTCTACCCAGCGCCAGAGGGCGATCGACATCAAAATGAACGTGCTGGGCGTGCTACCCAATTTCTCGGGTCGGAGGAACGAATGTCCATACAAATTCCTCAACGAGTTCAGTAAGCTTTGCAATATTCAGAAGAGGCCCAACGATACAACAGAGGAGGATTACCGCCTACGCGCAATCCCGTTTGCGTTGAAAGGAGAGGCTAACACATGGCTGTTAAGGTTGCCACCAGACTCAATTCATACATGTAAGGATTTCAAGTTAGAATTCCAGGATTACTTTTTCCCTTCTAACAAAATGAATGCTCTTAAGAAGGAGATTCATGAATGCAAGCAAAAATATGATGAAACGTTGAGTCAATATAGGTCTAGATTTAAGGGATTGCTCAATGCTTGCCCGAACCACAGGATAAGGAAAGCTGAAACCTACTATTTGTTCTATGAAGGGGTGAAACCTTAGTCTAAAGACCAGATGAATACCGTGAGTGGAGGAAATTTTACCAAGAGGAAGGTGAACGAAGCCCGAGAGATCCTGGGAAGATTAATTGATGCAAAAAAGGCATACGATTCACCTCGTACCATCCTAAGGAGAGGAAGTGTAGATGCAGTAACGCTGCAAAGTGAAGAAAGAATTGATGCTCGAGTGGACGCAAGGATGGATGTTAAAATGGAGCAACTGGAGAAGACTATTCTAACCGCCTTAGGGATGAAAAACTCACCAGAAAAAGATAAACAAGCACTGGGTCTAGAGGATGGATACAATTGTTACGGACCTTAAGGAGGGATGGATTTTCCAGCCCATATAAATGCTGTGGGAAATTGGAATCAAAATAAACAGGGCACTAATTGGAACCAAAGACGCTCCGTGGAGGGACAATCCATGCTTCAGGTCGTTTGATGGGAATCAAAACCTTCAACTCCAGATTACTAACTTAGAAGGAAACCAAGGGAGCCAATCCAATTGGTCCGGAAGGAATCAAGAAGGACAGGGCAACTGGAATCAAGGAGGTCAAGGGAACCAGTCCAACTGGTCTGGGAGGAATCAAGAAGGACAGGGTAATTGGAGTCAAGGAGGTCAAAGAAATCAGCCCAACTGGAACAATAAGAATCAGAATAACCAGAGAAACTCATTTGTACCCCCGCACCAGAGGAACAATAACTATCAGGACCAGGGAATCAGTGCAACAACAACCAAGGATGTCAAGGAAACTTTTGCCCACATCAAGGGGGTGGACCAAATCATGGTCAAGGGCCAAGTGGCAGTCAACCGAACTCCAGACCCCAGAGGAATCTGGACAATATGGTCCACGACCTAGTGAGTTCTCAACAACACATGCAGAACAACTTACATGCCAATAATGACGTAGTCCACAAGCTCCAGGATGCTCAGCAGGAAATGAAGGAAGGATTCCAGCCTCAGTAAAGCCACCAGACAGGGCAAATGTCAGCCAGGTTACCCTGAGATCCGGAAAAGCATATGAAGGACCCAAGTTGAAAGTAAATGATGAGATACCAGTGCCAATGAACGAGGATGTTATCCATCCGGTCCAGCAAAAAGAAGATACCAGAGAATGAGAAGCCAGAGCAGAGGCTGATATCCAAGCCGATGATTTGGGGAGACCGTTACCTAGAAAGGATGACCCATTTTTCCTAGACCCGGAGCCTGAGGTGGAAATAGAATAAGTGAAAGAAGAGACTGAAGAATCCTCTAAAGAAGATCCCACCAACGCAGTGAAGCGGGTGAAACCTTTTCCCTACCGCGGAGATGCCAAGAAGAAAAAGGATAACCCCGTGGACTTCATGGAGATCTATGGCAAACTGGAAATCAATCTCCCGTTCCTGGAAGCTATGAAGTTGCCCCCATTCACCAAATTCATTAAGGAATTCATTGCGGTCAAGAAAAAATCCGATGGAAAGATCGTGATCGGGGAGAATGTATCTGCCGTAATTCAGAAGAGAATAATGTCGTCGAAGCTGACTGACCCAGGTATGTTTACCTTACCAATCACTATAGGAGGCGTTAGAGTTGAGCATGCTATGTGTGATCTAGGTACGTCTATTAATGTGTTACCGCTTTCTATATATAAGAAACTGGTAGGAGCAAGAATGACAAATACGAAGGTGGTCATCCAGTTAGCTGATAGATCATGCATTAGCCCTGAAGGAGTGCTAGAAAATGTGATAGTAAAAGTGCATAATTTTCTGTACCCTGCTGATTTCCATGTGATAAAGATGAGTGAAAATGAAACTGCTGAGTCTAGTTGCGTTCTTTTAGGAAGACCATTTTTGAGGACCGCTAAGACTATAATTGATGTTTTTGATGGAACCATCTGTTTATATTACAATGGGGAGAAATCCGCTTTTAACATTGATGAGGCTATGAGGAAACCACTTGATGTGGAAAACCTCCATTTTGTTGATGTCATTAACCCCCTGGTCCAGGAGTTTTATATTGCAGGAACAGGCTGATGCCTCGGAGATGACTGAATCCATGAAAAAAGAAGTTGCAGGATGGTGCGAAGCAGTTATTAAGCAAGGGCTATCTGATGAAGAAATCACAAAGGCAATAATGGACTTCTGTGGCAAATCAAGATCCCCTGGGTCCAAGGGACCAGTCCAACTAGCCAGTGTGAAAAACTTGCCAGAGTTGGATGAGCTAGTCAAGAAAGGTATGGAGAAGAACCCGTTGCCTCCTGAAGTATCCCCTCCAAAGAAAGAGTTGAAGACCCTTCCTCCTGGTCTGAAGTACGCCTACCTAGGCGAGGGCGAATCTCTGCCAGTTATAATCAACGACCATCTGACCCAAGAGCAGGAGATCAAGTTATTGAAGTTGAAGATTGAAGATTGAAGACTTCCAATCGGAAGATTGAAGTTGCAATTCCATAGATTCATTCTCACAAGAGTATCTTAATCTTTTCTCTATGTATTTCATTGAATCTTGTGTTTCAAACATGGTTTTTGTGAAGAACATGAGTAGCTAAACATTTCTTGTAGAATTCTTGGTGAAGATGCACTAATTTCATAGTTTTTATTCAATTAATTTCGTTCTTACCTTTCTCTTGTAGTTATTTGATTATTCTTGGATTTATTCCTTTCAATTGCTTGATCACATTTGATTGTGTAGGATTAATTAGATTAATCGGGAGATGAAATAGTTAATCTGGAAATAAGAATAATTCACACCTTAATGCTATAAAACTCGGGAGAGTTGAGGTTTTGAGTGAGGTCTTTGACCTAATCGAGCTTTTGGGAGTTAGGGGTTTTAGGATTAGAAGGGGACTCCAATCCTAGTACCTAATCTGCAGGTTTCTCACCTCGGGAGGGGGTTTAATCTATAATTGTGGTCGACTTAGTAATTCTAGAGAAACCAAAAGGTAAGACAACTTGATTGGATAAGGGCTTGGAATTGTGCATCGGATCCTTGAGTTCTACAATTTTCTCCATGTATCTTTTCCACTTCGTGTTTACTTGCTTTTATTTATTTATTTGTTCATTATATGCTTTTCGTAGTGTTAGAACAAAACCAATGCTTTCCCGATTCTCTAGATAGTAGTCAATATTTGTTCGTGGTAGTTAAGTTGATACAAATTAGTCTCTGTGGGATACGATACTCTTGCTTGCTAATTGCTACACTAGCCCCGTACAGTTGCGGGTATCACTTGTGTTAAAATAAGTCGACTCATTCATTAAACACAACATCCCTGCTAATTATAACCTTAAACCCAGGCTGATCTCTTAACCAGATCCTATATCCTTTAACACCCTCAGGATATCTCATAAAAACACCCTTTCTAGATCTAGGTTCAAGTTTATCAGTTTTTGTATGCACAAAAGCAGAACACCCAAACACTCTCATATGAGAAATATTGAAAGTTTTTCCAGAGAAAACATACTCAGGGCACTGCCCTAAGAGGGGAACAGAGGGAGACCTATTAATCAGATAAGTAGCCGTCAGTAAACATTCACCCCAAAATTTTTTAGATAAACCAAATTTTGCAAGGCACCTCACTTTTTCAAGCAAAGTCTTGTTCATTCTTTCAACAACCCCATTTTGCTGGGGAGTATAAGGAACTGTTTTATGTCTCTTAATTCCAAAAGCATCACATAATTCATCAATATGCTTATTGCAAAACTCCAAACCATTATCAGTTCTGATAGCCTTAAGTTTCTTTCCATTCTGTGTTTCAATTAAAGTTTTCCAAGAAACAATTTTACTAAAAACCTCATCCTTATGTCTCATAAGGAAACACCAGACTTTTCTTGAAAAATCATCAGTTATAGACAAAAAATACACGGCACCAGAATGAGTAGACACAGAAGCAGGTCCCCACACATCCATATGCACATACTCAAGAATATCCTTACTAACATTAGCAGGTACAGGAGTAGGGAAAGAAACTTTGTGTTGTTTTCCCAGCACACATGTATCACAAAAAGGCAGATCACCATGCACATCAGAATCAGATAAAATAGCATGCTTTTTCAGGATATTAAGGCCTTTTGCACTCATACGACCTAGCCTATTGTGCCAAAAAATAGTTTTATCAGTTTTCACCACATTTGCATAGGCTTTATCACAAGTAACAGGCACAACATTGCACAGACCACATTTCCTCTTGGCTCTAAACAGACACAATGATCATTTGCATATTTTCATGCACCCTTCCGCCCATTTTCCTCCCATGCCAGCATTTTCTAAAGCAGTGCATGACATCAAATTATAACATAATTCAGGAATATATCTTACATCCTTCAAGTTGAGCACAAAACCATTATCAAACTTTAAACACACAATGCCAATGCCACCAATCTCACATTTTTTGTCATCAGCCATGGACACAAAAGTATTAGTCACTGGCTTTAGCTCAGAAAACACTTCTTTAAAAGGACTAACATGATATGTACATCCAGAATCACAAATCCAATCATTTGAAGTAAAGGGACAGGCAGGCAGGAGAGGCATTCACAAATTGCAGATCATGCACCATGAACACAGAGTCACTAACATTGTCATAAGTGGCCACATTCACAAGGGTTTCAACCTAGGTATTATTATTGGGAAACTTATTCTTTTTAGGCTTAGTACAATCTTTCTTGTAGTTCCCAACATCTCCACAATTAAAACACTTCCTATAGGTTTTAGGATCCTTACTTCTAGACCTAGACTTAAATTATCTCCTAGAATTGGAGGTATTACCAGAACCACTACTGGGCTCATTGCCCCCTCTAGATTTAGATCTACCTCTGGCATTTAACACTTAATTATAAGCATTCTTATCAGTAGCTCTCTCCCTAAGTTCAAGTTCTTTAGATTTAAGGGAGCTAATAATAAGGTCTAGAGGAGTAGAATCTCTACCATACTTGATAGTTGTTTTAACATTACTATAGGAATCAGGTATGGCATTCATTAGAGCTATACTAGTGTAAGCATCTATTGTGGTGTCACCAGATCTCTTAATGTCCTGTACTAGCTTCTGAAACCTATCCACATTGTCATCAATATCTTTTGCAAGATCAAGCTTAAATTTAAACAACTTTTCAAGAAGATACATCCTTGATGTCATAGAGGTTTTAGTATACAAAGTATTAAGTAATTTCCACATTTCAGCAGCAGATTCAACCTGATCAACTTTCCTAATCACAGAATTTGCCAAGTTTAACACAATAGTGGCTCTGGCCAACTCATTCATCTCATCCTTCTTATCCTGAGCAGTTTCCTAGGTAAAGAACCCTCAACAACTTTGAAAACCTTTTTCTGAATAAGAATACACTTCATTTTCTGTTTCCAAATAGCAAAATCATTTTTACCATTAAAGGGAATCAAACCAACACGTTGAGCCATTTTCACAAGGACTTTAGCAAGAACACAAGAAGCAAGGCAAACACAAAGCACCTTACACACCTTAGAGCAGAAACATATTCATAGCAAAGAACAGAGCACTTTCACACAAAGCTTTCACACAAAAGAGAGGACCTTAAATCCTTGACTTTCACGAGCCAAACTGGCCAAGGCTATCCCAGCTCGCAATCACTCACTACTGGAGGGCGCAGGGGGTCACTTGAGCAGTGTCTAAAGCTTGGTGGTCAAGTAAAATGAGATCACAAGATCACAGAGAACAAGGACCAGCAGAAACAGAACACAAAGAAAGCACAGAAAGATCCTAAGCCTTTGCCTGAGGCTATCTACCAGAAACAAAGAGCCCAAGCCTATAGATGGCACTAGAACAGAAAAGTAAAACCAAGAGATCAAGCCAATTTACGAGAGCGAACCCTCACTCGGAGGAGGATTCCACTTGCCTACCTCCTTATGCGACTTGGCGTGCCATCCTAGTCTCCCAGTAGCTTTGATACCACTGTAGGGATCAGACTAGGCACGGATTCACTATTTACCAAGACCTCTTTGTTCTTCATTAGGAGAGCTAAGTCAAACTCTAACCACGCGACTGATTTTGTTGATTTATCAAGATTACAACCCGATAACTATTAACTATTACAACAACAATTAATATTCTAGCTAGGTTTCTTGAAGCTTCACCAAAATTCTCCTAATCACCTGCACACTAGACAAACTAGTCAATAACACCAAACAAGATCCTCTCGGATCTAAAGTGAAAGAGCAGATTTAAACCAAAGAACAAGAGAAAACGGAATAGATCAAGAGATGGCTCAGAAACCCGCCAATAACCAAAACTATTCAACAATAAACCAGTCCAAGGGAGCACCGTCAAATCTGACTAGAGATCAACCTCTCACCACATAAATCAACACCGCACAACTCAACCACACATGATTTGGAAGCCTCGAACACACACTCACACATAAAACTTCACACACTAAACCCTAGTTCTTCACAACACTAAGCAACCGAAGCAGTTGCCTTCACCACCACTCACACTTGCTCAATCACTGAAGAAACCATGAGAGACCACACAAGAATGACAGAAGAAGAAGGGAGCTAGAGAATTCAAGTTCTGCAGAGATTAGAGAGAAAGAGAGAGAGTTCGAATGATGAGAGACTGAAGAGTCTCTCCTCACAAAACTAACACACTCAACAATCCAACGGCTCACATCATTGATCTAGGTGAGAGTACACATGGCAACATCTGAAGCAAGAGGTGAAAGAATTGGGCTCAGCCCAATCACAATATTACATGGGCCAAATAAAGAATAAAGTGGAAAATAAAAAAGGTGGAGAGATGAAGAGAGAAAAAAGTAAGAGAGAGTAAATTAGGTGTGGAAAAATGTGTTGACTTTTACTAAAAAGGGAAATGACTCTATTATTATGGAACGGACTAAAGTGGCAAAATGACTCTATTACTATAGAACGGAGGGAGTAAGATATAAGATTGAGTAAAGAAAAAGTAAGATTTTTATTAACTAGATTATTATATTTTCCTATTCAGAGTAGGATTAATCTGTATAAATAAAATTAAAGGATTCGGTTTTTCTTCATCTCATTCTCGTCTCTAATTTTGATATTTTGGTAATAATGGAGAAAGATTTTTCAACAGTTCTACCGCAAGAAATATGGAGAGATATCCTTGGACTAGTTTTTCCTGTGTAAGTTTTGTCCATGCTTTTTATTTCTCTTCTCTTCATTTCTCCTATTTTGATAAATATAGAGTGATTTGGACTAGTGCAATAAATCATAATTTGGTTGTTTTACTCCTATATTATGATTGGGTTTGCAGTAGTATTGCATTTTAAATTTTATAGTACCATTGCTATTTTGTAGTAAGATGGAGGAAGATTTATTGACAATTCTACCGCAAGAAATATGGATTGACATCCTCATAAGACTGCCAATTAAAAGCGTTATGAGGTGCAAGTTTGTTTGCAAATCATGGGGCGATCTGATAGAAGGGTATGACTTTTCCAGGTCGTATATTTCGAAACCATACCTGGCTTTCGGACACGTAGACATGGGATAAGCAGTCTACGACGATATGCGCGAGCCACTTTTCCGATTCCGCTTGGCTCAATCAGGCTTTACTCGCAATCTTAGTTGCGTTACGATTGATTCGGTTAATGGTTTGCTTTTAGTGTGGGATAAATGTCATTGTCATGTATCTGTTCTTTGCCTAGTCAATCCAATAACTCAGTGAATATATCAAGCTTTGTCATTTGCCCGAAGGAACGCGTATATTTGGATTTGGAGTTAGTAAATTAAATAGGCAATATAAGATTTTATTTGGCACTCAATTAAGGCCACGTCATATATACACCATTGGAAGAACAGTGGGTTGGAGAAGCATTGCACAAGTAGTAGAACCATCCAGACATGAGTCTCCTGATGGTGATGCTAATGCTAAGTTTTTGAATGGAAATCTTCACTGGTTGGTATCCGGTTCCAATTTGGTTTGTTGCTTTGATCTTGAAACTGAGGTTTTCACCAATTTTTCTCGTCCTCCTCAAGATGATCATGGTTATGGCGGCCGCAGATATGGTGGATATAGGCTATTCATTTTGGAGGATTCGCTATGTTTATGCGACATTTCAGATAATGTGCATGTTTTTATTTGGAGGATGAACAACTATGGGGATGTGAATTCTTGGGTAAAGGAATATACCTTCGACCAACAATCATATCTTGGTGAAACTGCGCGGCCAAATATCCTAGATTATGTTTTGCTACTCAAAGTGTTGGAAAATGGTGACTTGTTGTTCACGGTGAGTACTGATGATCAACTATTTATCTACTCCCGAAACACAGAAACTGTTGAGCCATATGGTTTTCTTCCACGAATGAGTCTTTGGTATTCTTCCAATATCACCATTTATACCCCAACCTTTCTTTCTCTCAAAAGCATGGGTATTGACAATGTTGGGTCATCAAGTTTTTTATAGACAAAACAAATTCATTGCACTTCAATAGATTTTTGTACTAGTTTTTTTGTTTAAACGGGTTCTTCTACATTTTAATTTTTGTACTATTTCATTAGATCTTTATTAGAATGACTAATATTTCCGTTATCATTTGATATTTATCCAATTTCCACGTCATATCATATTTTTTTCAATTTGATAGTATAAATATGATGAGTCTAGGAGCACGAGAGAGAAGACCTACACGTAAGGAATATCATGCATCCTTATTGTATATAATTTTATGAAAAGGGAAACAGTATTATTATATAGAATGGAAAAATTACTAAATTTAGTAAATTCTTATTATTACAATGGCCAAAAATTTGAAACATAAATGTGATCTCAAGGCCTGAAAATTTAATCCGCGGGTTTCGGGTATTCCCGACCCAGTCCCAATACCCGACGGGTTTTGGGTACCCGAAACCCGAAATTATGGGTTCGGGTTAGGATTTTTCGGGTTTAGGGTACCCGAAACGTGTATTAGGGTACCCGACTAATACCCGGTTAATTATGTATTTGTGATAAATATTTTTATTTAGTATCGGGCCTATGGCCCGTAGGGTAAATCTGGGGTAATTTTATTTAATCACATGTAGATTTAATACTTCTTTACATTCGTGTTCGGTTCATGTTGCATTATTTATGTTCTTACTTGTTATCTTTTGAAAATATATAGTTAATTAGTTATTCTTTCTCCATTTTATTTACATGTTCATTTAACGTCTTAAA
>NC_062968.1:57250725-57305523 GCF_023119035.1 Salvia hispanica | reverse complement strand
GGTTCAAATAGTTTTTATAAAATTATTCTGAATATAAGTAAATTTATATATAACAGCTACATCAGATTTCATAAAAATATACTACAATTGATTGGTTAAAATAATATTTATTTATGTTAATTACTAAGTAGAACTACTAGTTAGCGAGGCTTGCATAGTTGCATGTATACTTCTTCTCAACAACTACTTTAATAAAAAATACTCCTACTCCCTAATTAAATTACATCGATATGCCTTACTCTTAATTTGATAGTATAATTTGGAAATACAAATTGCGAAATAAATATATAACGGCTGCGTTTCTTTATCATATTTACACGTACAATAATTGTTAGATTCTATATATGTCTACGCATGTTCCATGCGGCTAAAAGAAAAGGTGCTGACATATTATTAAAATTAAGGTTGGAGAATCATAAAATTTTTATACATGCTTCTATCATTGACTATAGTGTCACATACATTATTCATAGTATATTTTGTAAGACTTTATATCAAAAAGGAACAATCAATGTTTGTGTGCATTACGGGTTATAGAAAAAAATAAAATAAAGGCTACTATAGTTTCCAAATGAGATAATAGCTATTTGAATCACGGAGATTGCTAAATTTCTCGTCAGTCATATAAGGTTTGATCAAAACATAATAATAAATCACGAAGTTTTAGTTTTTCGCAATTGTTCATCTATATACAAAATGACGTCTAGCGATGTCAAGACAACGTCATCAATAAGTTTTTATTTATTTAGTTTCCTTTCCTTTCTTTTACTTATTTTAGTTTATTTATTTAGTTTTTATTTTTCCTTTACAAAATTTTATAAAACTATTTAAAAAATTTGACATACATTATAAATTTAATTACTACTCGTTTTCAAATGAACTGAAATTTAAGAATTTTGGATGATTTCTAATAGCCCACTATTTAATTTATCGTATTGGGCCATTGACAAAATTCGGCCCATAACTAGCGTTGGCCCAAGCCCAAATTCCAATTACCTAAAGAGGAAAAATATCTTATGTATATAAATATATACACACCAACCACATGAAAATGTGTCGTGATAAATAAATTGATTTAACAGTTAAGGGAGCTCACGATTCACCACTTTGCAATTGGTACTGGCGAAGAGGAAACCCTAATCCTAATCTGATCATCTATGGCGGATGAGAGCGTGATCACGCCGCCAGAAGCTAGCCCCGCTGCATCCGCCGCCGGAGATGGCCTCAAGAGGAAGCTCGAAGAAATTGAGCAGAGCGACGCTCCTGCGGCGGTGACGGAGCCTGAGAACACCTCGGATATTGACGCTTTGAAGAGCGGATCGCAGGAGGAGGGGAATGGCGGTGTGGATGAATCTGAGGCTAAACGGCCCCGTTTGGAGAGCAATGGCGATGATGTTGCCGAGGCTGATGGCTCAGGTGATTTTTGCTGATATGCCCTAATTACTGCTCCTTGAATTTTGATTTTCATTTCGCTTTCAGCTGTTAGGATTCGGAGGCATTTGTTTGAGTATTTGACATCTGTTGTTTTATCCGGTGCAAACTGTGATCAAATGCGATTGATAGATAGTGCTGTTAAAATGCCTAAGGTTACATATCCTAATTCGTTTATCCGGTGCAAACTGTGATCAAAATATTACAGTTTAGGGTTATTTTATTTTGATTACCCTTTGATTATAACTGCTATGTTTGACCTAGGAGATCTTTTGAGCTCTTATCTTTGAAAAAAGTGGAAATGGAGACTTTTCTAACAGGATTGTTGAACTTCTTAGCAGTTCCACAGAACGGACACACAGAAGAGGGGAAGGAGGAAGAACCTGAAGTGGAGAAGGAAGAAGAAACTAAAGAGGAGAAGGAAGAAGAAACTAAAGAGGAGAAGGAAGTAGAATCTAAAGAGGAGAAAGAAGATGAACCTAAAGAGGAGTCTGAGAAGCCTGAAACTGAGGATGATAATGGCCAATCTTTGGGGGTCCAAGAACCTGTCAAAGAGCCTCAAGAGACAGCCACTGTAGAAACCGCTCCTAGTGACACTGAGAAAACTGATGTTGGAAGTGCTGAGGAAGCAGGGCAACCAAATGCAGAATCTGAAGAAGAGCCCTCCAATCTGCCGAGAGAGGGGGATGTTCCAGTTCAGTCTGCTGACAGGCTGCCAGGTTCAGATACAATACTGTCACGTAAAATGGAGGTTCCTAATGACAAGGTAAACCAATGGCACAATTTAATATTTATACTTTGCGCCTTGCATTCTCTGATTTGTTGTGAAGTTCTAGACTGTTCTCTATGTTACTTACATTGCTCTGAAATCTGGATACTTGTTTAGGGTGATGTTTAGTTTGAATATAGAAACCATGAAGGTTAGTTTGAATGTTTTGCACCTGTATCTGATCTACCGGCACAGTCTGTCTTTCCCATTGCATAGCATATGTTTTGACCCTGGTAGTATGTTTAGAAATGGTGAAGATGAGGCTGAAATTTATGAAACGTAGTTGAGTCTGTATAGCTGCTGGATTTTTATGACACTGCAAGTAATACACATATAGGTCTCTAAACACTTCTGCTTATTTTGGGTTTGTAGGTTGGAGTTCTAATAGGAAAGGCAGGGGATACAATTCGGTCTCTGCAGGATAATTCTGGTGCCAAAATTCAAATTGTGAGGGATGCTGATGCAGATCCCCGAGCAGTATCCAGGCCTTTGGAACTAGTTGGGACCTTGGAAAGTATAAATCGGGCAGAAAGATTGATAAAGGGCGTGATTGCAGAGGTTGGGTTGTGGTGTACTTCTATTTGATTTCCTTTGTATTCCTGTGCTCTAAGACCTGAATTTGAAACTGATTGTGTTCTGTTAGGCTGATGCTGGAGGTTCACCCTCACTTGTTGCTCGAGGATTCAACACAGCTCAGGCTGCCAGTGGTGGTGAGCTACTTGAAATTCAAGTCCCAGTTGAAAAGGTTTACTCTTCATCTCTTATCTGCTATCTCTTTGTTGACATGCATATATGTTTTTGCTTCTCCATGTGTTTTATTGATGTAAATGTTTGTTGCAATGAGGAGCTAAATTATTTACTGCTACTATAGGTTGGTTTAATAATTGGAAAGGGCGGAGAAACAATCAGAAACTTGCAGACAAGATCTGGGGCACGCATTCAGGTAGTAGATACTGTATTACTTATGATAATTTTGGTTCACTTTTCGTAGCTAAAAGTTGGAAGTCTCTTTTTTGTCTGCAGCTTATACAACCAAATGGTGCTGCCGACCAATCTAGTGAAAAGATGGTCCGTGTGACTGGTAACAAGAAGCAGATAGATACTGCAAGAGAAATGATCAAAGAAGTTATGAATCAGGTTTGTGTAGATGTTTCTCCTTCTTTTCTGAGCTATCATGTAGACTGGTTCATATATATCTCTCCTCTCAATGATGCTCGGCAGAAAGTATTCCCCCCTGCATAAGCATGTGGAATTACTAAGTGTTGTTTTTGCTTATTGTGCTGGTTCGGTTACATAACACCCTGGTTTGTGTATCTTTGTTTTGCAAATACATGTCTTTGCATAACATTCTATGCAATTATGTAGTATTGGTACAATATTGGTATGCCTAATTAGGAAACCTCTTTGGCCCAGGATTCACTTTATTATATTGTATAGTATTTTATCAATAATACGTTTCTGTATGGTTACTAACTATTTTTTCTATATAATCCAAAGTTAGAGGCCTTAATCGTAGATTTCAGTGTGATAGATAACTAGACATTCCTTGATGCTTCCTTCTTACTTGAAAATATTTCTTCTGAGAATATAAGTGGTTTTCAATTGCTAATGAGCTTTAACTTATGAATGAGACCTTAGCAATACTCTACGTGGTTATAGGTTATGTGGTGCCTACGTGTTTCAGTCTGAACACCCGCTTTGCAGAATTTGCTATGTCTATCGGCTTTAGGTGAAATTTGATGTTATGCAACATTCAAACTCTTATAGATATAATGTATGGTATTATATTGATAGGTTCTTTAGATTGATTATAAATATCTTAACTAACTGGGAATCAAATCGGCTAGTAGATGGTCTCCTTGGACCCTCTTAGAGGCTACTTGTGTGGGTTTTCATAATTTCGTGCCACTTCAACTAATGTCTTCTATAATTTGAGAAAGTTGCACGATGAACTAGATGATTTTTTAAGTACCCTAGCAAGACTTCTTGAATGCTGTTAGGAAAATCTCAAATTCAAAATAAGATTTCAGTTGCCATGATTTATCTGTCTTGAAGGTGCCAATTTTTCGAATTGGTTGACTTAAAATGCAGATTTGGCTTTTTCTTTCACTTCCAGTTCGCATTGACTTCTTGGTGTATCAATAACAACCACCACTATTCTCTTGCGTCACCGGAAGAGAGGTACCAAGCATTAAACCTCGACATTGCAGGATGTTAATAGTTGGTAAGATTGCTTTGAGACTTAGAAGCTGATGAATAATATCACTAGTGAGGCTATGTGGTCTGCCTGATATCATACTTTTTAGACATACCGGAAAAGAGTGCCCCACATAGTGAAATTGTCTTTATGAAGTAGTTTGGATCTATACAATCAAATCAATTCTGTATAGGAGAATATGGTAGTTTTCACTCTTTTATATGCTCTTTTGGTAATTGATGATCAGCTTGAAATTAACTGGTTAAATGTTAGACTCCTATTTCTTCTGATTTTTGTCCTTTCCACAAGTGCTTACATTTTTATACTTGTTTAAAGCTGTTTTGTTTCTGAATTTTAGCAAATACAGTACTGGTTTGCTACATTACACTACACATGTTTTAGTGAATAGTTTGTCTATGCATTCTAACCATTATCAGAGTTATTTCTCTTGAAGAAAAAGCTTTCTTGTTGCTGTTAATTGTGAATCACACAGATGTCTTCTTCAAGGTTCATCAATTGCCATAGCGCGTATAGAAATAAGGTGTATGATAATTGGTTACTTCTGTACACCAAAGCACATGTGGTTGATAAATGACCGCTGAGTTATGCACTGCGAAGGTTTAGATTGGATTTCGCTCATATGTGAAACTTCTTCTATACCCCTAAATTGTAGCTTTGATTTCACTTCTACACCATTGTTGATTTTCTCATACGACCACATATCTCATTGATGCATGTTGTACCTTCTAGATGTATAACTCTTCAAGATGGTATTCCTTTTTTTCTGAATCTATTATTTCATTAATGTCTTATTGTTGGATCTTGGTTCCTTTTGTAATTTAAGCTGTATACTGTATGATTTACTATTATTTTGTTACTATGTTTGAGCTCCTGCAGACCCATAGTACTTTATACTTGATACGCTTTCATTAGTTATTTGCCACTTGTTTTTATTACTGTTAAAGCCTGTGTTGTTGAGATTAGACGTTTATATGAGCTATTGCAACTTGTATTATGTTTTTTTTGGCGTGAATCGTGTTTGTTATGCTACTTATTTCTTACTCAATTATATGCGTAGACCGTGAGCAGACCATCTCCTCTCTCTGGAGGATACAACCAGCAGGGATATCGTCCACGTGGACCTCCTGCTCCACAATGGGGACCAAGGAGCTCTCATCACGCGCAATACTCTGGTTATGATTATCCACACAGAGGACAATATCCTTCTCAGAGTTCACAATATCCTCCCCCATATGGTAACTACCCTCCACCACAGGCTCCGAGAAACTTTGGTCCAAGCTGGGAGCAAAGACCTCCAGCATCAATGCATGGACCTCCACCTCAGGTTGGTGCTAATTATATATTTTGGCTCAGTATCTTAATTCCACTTGGTATCGGTATTCATGAACTGTGACCCCCTATCTTGACTTTCATTTACCAGGGCGGCTACAATTACGGGCAGCAGCAGGGCCCAGATTATGGGCATTCAGCTCCTTACCCGCAAGCTCCTTCACAACCGTATGGACATGGGTATAACGAGGCTAAATATGATCACCCTGCTTCCGCACAACATTATGGCCACATGAGCTCTCAGCCAACACCATATGCTCAGGGCGGTGCCCACTCGGGTTATGGTCATCAGGACCAATACAATAAGCCACCAATGTACGGCGTGCAGCCACAAGCACCTCATTCTGAGTCCTATGGTCAGCCTAGGCCTAATCAGCCTGGAGAAGCGCCTTACCAAGGCCCTGGCTCAGCCACTCAAACATACGGCCAGAACATGCCGTCTCAACAGTCTTACCCCTATGTGTCAAGTGCACCTATGCAACAAAGCTATCCTTCCTACGGGGGCACAACTGACGGATATGGCCATACTCCCACTGCAGCATCTGCTTCTGCGTATCCTCCTCAAGGTGGTCAGCCTGGGTATGGTCAGCCGGGAGCTCAACAGCCACCGGCATATTCTCAGGCAGCACCTGTTGCTGGTGGTTATGGTTCATACCCTACAGCTCAACCTGGTTATGCCGAGCAACCAGCTGCCAATAATACAGCATATGGGTACCAAGGGTCCACAGATCCGGCTTATGGTGCTACTCAAGCAACAGCAGCTTATCCTGCGACTGCTGCTGCACAGTCGGGCTATGCTCAAACTCAGCCTACCTACGATCAGTCTGGTGGCTATGGGAATGTTCCTACAGCAGCAGCTACTTATGGAAAGAGTGCGTCGCCCAAAGCTGCTTATCAACAATACGATTCCAGTCAGATGTACGGTGCACATCGTTGAATTCTGGTTAGTGAATTGATGACGATTGTGAGAGGGAGGTAGTAGAATGGACTCGATAGTCGTAGTATCTTGCCGACATCCAAACAGTTGAAACTGGTATCAGTGATGCTTGTATTCGATCTTCTGATTAGTTAAAACTTGTAATCGATCATCAACGACGTCGTTCTGACTACTTCCATCTTGCTCCTGCAAGTTCCATATTAAAGAGATTCTGCAAAATTTGACATTAAAGCGAACGACAGCTGAGTTTATTTTCCTCTTTCGATTCATATTTTTGTGATGCATTGTATTGACACTTGAAAGATTTTTATTCTATTTCTAGTCCTCGCTCACTCAAAAGTTTGCAAATTGATTATTATTATTATTATTATTATTATTATTATTATTATTATTATTATTGAAAATGAGGAGATATGTGATTTGGTAAAAATATATGCCCATTTCTGGACCAACTTTTTCTCGTTGTTTAGATCATCTCCAACTATTTACTCCAAGCTCAAATCCATTTTTGAGTATACGTCACACCAAAAAGTAGTTTTACTCTAACCATTTACACTAAATTTGAAATTTACACCATTTTTGGGTTTTTGTCTTACAAAATTTTTGCAGTAACACCATATTTGGTGTTGTTTCACAAAAAACACCAAAAATGAGTTTGAGCTTGGTGTATAGTTGGAGAGAATTTCTACACCAAAACTCATTTATAGAAAGAATTTCTACACCAAAACTCATTTATAGAGTATGGTTGGAGATGGTCTTGCGAATTGAATCAAGCCAAAATTTTAATAAGTTTTTATTAGTAATACTAGGTATACTTTTTTCGAATATATTCCAATTTCACAAAATATTTATTGGGAACCTTACAAAATCAATGAAATAGCTAGGTGGGCCCCTTGTAAATTGCTAAAATTGAGCTCAGAGGAATTATCGATAAACCCTACAATCCTACACCCAAATTTCTTGCAAAAATTGGCTGCGTACAAAGATATGGCAATAGCGAAATCGGATGGCTAGAAGAGTTGCTTCAGAGTTGTTTGTAAGCAGTATGTGTTGCTACTTATTTTAGCTTGTTGATTAGATTTCGGATTTTGATTTATTTTCTTCTTATGAGATTGTTGGTGATGTTAATTTGGTGATTAGGGTTGTCGTTTTACATTACAACTGGGGAATTGGAGAGGTTATTCTCGCCCTTTGGCTTGATTGAGCAAGGTAAAATTCGTTTTCTTAACATTGGACTGTTATTTTACCATTTATGTTTCAGGAATCGGAGATTTTTGTGTGTTATTGTTGAGGTCCAAGAAATGATCTTTAATTTGTGTATGTTATTGTTGTTGTAGTGTGTAACTCATATTTGAAGAAATGGTCGTTGCTTTGTTTCTCTTGAAGACTTTTTTTATGGTTTTAGATAATGTCGTTTTGTGTGTGTTAATGTTTGCAGTAAGGCTTGTCAAAGATCCTAGGACCCAACGGCCGAAAGGTTTCGGTTTTGTCAAATTTGTGCGTGAAATAGATGCTAAAAATGCACTCAAGGCTATGAATGGCAGGGTAATGTCGGCTGTAGTAGCTACTTGTCGTTATTCTCCGTGTGTGATGTTTGTTGCACTTCGTTGTTTTGTTAAGGATTATGTCTACTGTAGTCTTGTCTTGTGCTTCGTTGTTTCAAGTAAATCTCATCAAAGCTATTTTAGATGTTCCTCCGTGATTATGTGATGGGGACCATGAACTGAGTGCTTAAAGGATGCGGCTAAAATTACTTGGTCTTGGGAACAGCTAATGAAGTCGGTCCGTTACATATATGTGTGGCTTTCTTGATATCTGCTTTTCGGTATTTTCGTCTAGGTAGTGTGTTGTTGTTTCACGATCTCTGGTGAATATTAAAGTTGTTAAAAGGAATTCTTAGTGTTCATGTAGATGAGGCAAATTAAGGACTTGAGTGTGTGTTCCTCTCCGTTCCTCTAATCTTCATGAGAATTGCATCGAGCGATTGAATTTCTTTTTTTCTGATTCGTGCAATTGTGTGAATCTGCAGATAGTGAATAGCAGGTTGATTTTTGTGGAATTAGCAGAAACTACAAATCCCGGGGAGTCGTCTTCCTGAATATCTTGACATAGATACCTGAATCAACATGGGAGAACTCTTGGCATTTTCTCAGTCGGCTCTGCTGTTATTACCCACATCTCCACTCCGCTCTTCAAGGAAACATCCTCTTCTCACCAGTTGCAGCCGATCATCACTATCAGTAACTACACCCGTTGCTCACCTGTCAAAAAAGCATAGTGTCTTTCCCACTTCTCGTTGTGGGCAAAACCAATGTTCTTGGAGGACTGTAGCTGGACTCGTCTCGGACTCCAAGGTGCCTACTACCTTTACTGTTGATTCTGCTGGGGAAGGCATTGATATTCTACCGGACTCTGGGGGTTCTGACGACAGCATTGGTGGAGCTGGTGGCAACGGTGGTGGTGGAGGTGGAAATGATGGTAATAACGGAGGCGGGGGGAATGAAGATGAGAGCCATGAGAAAAGGAGAGGCATGTCGATGTCCCAGAAACTTACACTAGGCTACGCTGCATTGGTTGGAATCGGTGGAGCAATGGGATATCTCAAGGGTGGAAGCCAGAAGTCTCTAATCGCGGGTGGAGTGTCAGCATCAGTACTGTTATTCGTCTACACCATGCTTCCGTCAAACCCTTTTCTGGCATCTTCAGTCGGTCTTCTTCTCTCCGCATCTCTTCTTGGAGTGATGGGATTGCGTTTCAAGAAGTCGGGCAAGATCTTTCCAACTGGTGTCGTCACCTTTGTTTCCCTAGTCATGACCGGGGGCTATATGCATGGAATTCTTCGCGGTCTACACTGATCCAACGAGGCTGTGCGCCTTTTTCTTCGGCCTTTCGACCCAAAATGCAGCAGCTAGGATTCTGTATTGCTGGATGGAACTCTGCCCTTTTTGTTTTGTAAAACTCAGTGTTGCTTAATAGGAGTAAGAGTTGAGCTGTATTTACTGAATCATTTCTCCTTTTCAATTTAAATAATATGAGAAATCCATTTGATTGAAAAAGTTTGAGATATTCCTATATATATTATTGGTGTAGAAGTAGAATTCGTGTTATAGTAGTTCATAATTTAAAAAGGTTTTATTTGCATTTACTTATAAGTTCACTGTGCAAGTGTTTCCACATTTTTATAATAAGAGATTTTTAATTGAACTGAATAATATTATTACATTCATAACTGGTAAGTGTGTTGCATGTCAAATAATTCTTGCGATTAATTATGCGAATGATTGCAACTTTTTAATTGTATTTATCCTTTTTTATTTTCTATGACATTTTCTTCGAGGTATTTATAATATTATATGTTATCTTGCGAGATGACTAGCTTATTTATAAATTACACTAATATATATGTTGGGACATTATTATATTTCATCAATTATGAAAACAACTCATCATCTCTACTGCACCAACTTAGAATATTGTAGTATGATATAATCAACATTCTAATGAAAGTTAAAGTACAACTACACTTAATTATTAGGTTAAAACAATTGTTTTATCAGATTCAAGGCCCGGGATTCCTGCAATCTATCCTTAAGAAATTTCACCAAATGACCTAACTAATCATGTCTTCACAAGTCACAACAATAAGCCTATCTTATCCACCCTCATGTTTGCCAAATACTTCCTCGCACCTGTGATTATCTGTCTCATATTTTTTCGGGTCTGTCCGCAAATACTTGTTTTATTTATCGTTTACTAATTTTGGTAAATGAATCTCATATTCCACTGCCTTTATCCATAAAAAATAGTCTAAATTTCCATTTTGTGCCTCCACCAAAATCAGTCACTGTGTATTTATCACTGCAAGTTTTCATCTTTAATGAGACGAGCCACATTTTTCACGAACAATATTTCAATCTTTTTTCTCTCTCGGACTCTCTTCACTTTATCAATTTTATAATAAAATTCGTATCATTCACCACAAGACTAATTTTTTGTAAATAATATATAAAACATGAGTGTATTATAAAATTAGAATCCAAAATTTATAACCTTTTTTTATTCATATTTCTTAAAATCTTTTCTATCTATATTTATCTATTTATGTTAAAATTTCGGTTTGAGATAGATAATCACATATGGAGGGAGTATCTTCATTTCAATAGGAATGGAAAAATTACTACACCCTCCGTCCCAACTAAATTGAATGAAAAATTTTAGGTATGGAGATTAAGAAATTATATTGAAAAGTACTATTAACAGAGGAATAGGAAAGATAAAGAAAGAGCAAAATATTTATAGAATAAAACAAGAGTGATTGAATATTTTATTTTTTACATCTTAAAAATAAATACAGCTCAATTTAGTTAGGGCGAAATAAATAATAATAATAATAATAATAATAATAATAATATAATCATGTAAAACAAAAGAAACCAACCAAAAATAGCCAGGTGTTAAGAGAGAGTGTTTGACCAACATCATATACGTATATGTATACGTATACCCGTGGATAGTGCGCGTCCATAGAAACAGTATTTCACACGTGGGTTAATTATGCATTAGTTTTTTCACACACAGCCAAGCAAAGAATATATTTTCCGACAAAATGATAAAAGAGTTAAGACAACACAAAATTTAGTCCTAAATCTAGTTGCACAGTTTGTACAGATATCTCATCATCTTCTTCCTTTTGCTTCCAATCTACTGGATTTGAATTGGACCCCAAACAAAACAAAAACCAGGTAAACTTTGTTTTTAAGTTAATTTCTTCTTACATCATATAATATATATGCAGATATATGTTTTTCTTACATCATCAAAGAAGTTGATTAATTTCTCTTCATGATCTATTATATGTGCTTATACTTTATGGGCTAGCTAGCTCTTTTATTTCTTGTGTGTGTGTGTTTGTGTTTGTGCAATTTGAAGTGAGAAAAAAAATGATAATTTCAAGATCTTGAAGAAGCTTGTGTATAGATTTTTGTCATGAATCTCTCATCTCTCTCTCTCTCTCACACACACACACACTCATGGAGAGATTCTTGTACATCCCTAATTAGCATATTTGTGTATGTGTGTGTGTGTGTGTGTTTCTTAAGCAAATAAGGGTTGACCTTTTTTCTTCACAACATGATTTTTTTTAAATGGTGTATACATAGGTCATGGAAAATGGAGAATTTTTTGAAGAGATCTTTGATCTGAAGCCAATTATCCCAGAGATCTACTCAAATGGAAGAAGCACCAAACCCCAAATTCCCTACACCAACAATCCTCCATCAAATTCCACTGCTGCAGTCCCCAAATTAATCTCTTTTGAGAGCTCAAATTCACCAAAAATGGATCTAAACATCACAAATCTCGACACCAACAGTGACTACTCTCTAACCTCAGAGATCATAAATTTCTCTTCTTCTGCAAAGGATGACAATTCCAGCAGCAGCAACGAGTATTACTCTCAGTCAGCAAAGAGGAGCTCTTCTGCAGCTCCAAGAACTCCCTCACAAGCCATGGATCACGTCGTTGCCGAGAGGAAGAGGAGGGAGAATCTAAGCCAGCTCTTCATCAGCCTCTCTAAAGTCGTTCCGGGCCTCAAAAAGGTTGGATTTTGCAGCGTGCCAACGCTTTATCGCTCGAGCCCGTTTCCTAAAACTAACTTATTTACACACCCATATGAATCTTTATGTGATTTTGATTTTTTTTGGGTTTGTGATGAAGTTGAAATTTTATTGTGTACTATAACACCTTCTAGGTCGAGCATGTTTAACAAAACTATCCGATTTTCATAGTCATGTGAATTTTTATGTGATTTTGTGCTTTTATTCGTATGTGATAAAATTGGATTTGATAGGTCGAGCCCGTTTAACAAAACCAATTTATTTTCAGAGCCATATGAATTTTTATGTATTAATTTTTTTTTTCGTATGTTACGAAGTTTGATTTTGTCGTGCACAAACGTCTTCTAGGTCGAGCTCGTTTAACAAAACTAGCTTATTTACAGAGCCATTAGCCATATGAATCTTAATGTGATTTTGAGGAGTATTTTATTTTGTGAGTGATGGAGTTAGTATTTTTTTTTTTTTGCCCGATTGATGCTTTATGCCTTTTTTAAATTTTTTTTAAATTTTTATGTGTGTAAAAAAGTTGGACAAGGCTTCACTACTTGAAGATGGGATCAACTATGTGAAAGCTATGCAAGAACGAGTGCGTGTTTTGGAGGAAGAAGAGAAGAGAAGAGCAAGGGGAAGCTCCATAGATGCAGCTGCAGTGAAAGAGGATTCATCGTCGTCGTCGTCGTCGTCATCATCGTCATCAGCTTACGGCCTTAAATCGGACGGTCCAGAAATTCAAGCAAGAATTTCGAACAAGCATGTCTTGATTAAGATTTTCTGCAAGAATAAGATGGGGTTGATGTCAAGAATCCCAAGTGAAATGATGGAGATGCATCTCAATGTTGTGGACATGAGAATCATGCCTTTTGGAGGGAGTGCTCTTGATGTCACTATTCTTGCTGAGGTACTTATTTCTCCTCTACATGATTATCATATTTATATATGTCTAATATCACACAACTTTTCTAAAATATGGATCTTTTCACTAGCTTCAAAGTTGGTGTATAATATCATGAACTTATATTGATGTGTCAATTACACACTATTACACTAATGATGAATATTCGCTTAATTTGAAAGATAGAACGATTGAATGACGTCTAATCAATGATGTGAGCATCACTTTATGATCAGGGCTTTGATTTTTGAACGACTGAGACTTAAGTTGAAGCCATGTCATCAGTTAAATGTCACTCAATCGTCCATATCAATTCAATGTCACCCAGTCGTATTACCCTAAACCCCATTATCCGTGTGTAATTGACATTCCGATTTAAGTTCATGATTTTTTACGAAGTCGTGAAAGAAAACGTTATGTGATATTAGACGGTAATAACTCTATTATTTTTGGTGTTAAATTTTGTAATTTATTTAATTAAACTCAATATGTTTTAAAAAATTTAAATTTTAATTGAGCATAATTGTATCAAACTAAAAAGATTGTTATTGCTAGCCCATTTTTGTTCTGAGTAAGTGTAAGTAAATAATTCGTTTCCACCACACTTAATTAAATTTGCTTTAATTAAGTAGGTGTTATAATATTCATCAGAAACGGTTTAGGGTATTATTTATGCCAATGCAAAATTTTAATACGTTACTTTAACATGTTCTATATCTTCAATTTAATTTGCTTATTATTAATATATGCAGATGCAGAGAGAATTCAAGGGCACAACGAAAGACATTGTCGAACAATTGCATACCATATTTCTGATCTGATTGTGCCAGATTACATTAATTTAGAAGACATCAACAATCTATCTAATTTTCTGACTTTAGATCGTGTTTTGTCTTTTTATTTTGATAAGAATGATGAATTATTGAAAAGTGTAAGAGATTATCCTAAACTTAAATCTTTTATAAGAAAATGTTAACATAATTAACCCATATAACAGTCTGACATCTTACATCTATAACTACAAATAGTATAGAAGTCGGAGTATTTATTTATTTTTTCTTATGTTTATTATAATTTATTAGTATTTAGAATAAACAAAATGTTCACTTCCCAAAGATACCGCGTTTTGGAGTATAACGAGGTTTGACCCTAATTACAAATTATGAACTTGAATTAGCCATATGTATAATCCTATTCTTTATTTTAAACTCATTTAAAAAAAAGAGTGAACTAAGCGGATAATCTTTGAACCGAAGTTCGCACGTTACTTTGCTCTTGAAATCTTATAAAATGAGTCTATACTAGTGACATATAAGTGAATCTTTACACATCCATATATGTCAAAAGTATTGCAAATAAATCAACAAATCAAGGGATGCATCATACTACTACTATTAGATTATAATAGTTGATTAAACACCTTTAATAAAATTTATATGCACCCTTAACAACAAATTAAATTACATATGAAACAATCTCTCTCTCTCTCTCTCACAAACACACACACACACACACACACACACACTTGATCAAGATCATCCCCCAAAAAAAAACATGGCTTCACATCATGCTCTCTTCCTCTCTCTCTCTCTCTCTATATATATATATACACATATATATTGAATCAAATTAAGTTGAAAACATGACTTATATTATACTATCAAGTTATCAAACTCTTCTCCCTCTTACGTATTCAAGAGATCTTAATATTTAACTAATAATTAGTCTATATTAATTACTTGAAAATGCATTAGTATATTGCATCGTCATATATAGTGAAAGATTTGATTCCTTTTTTGTTGCCTTATCTAGTAAAGTATATCGTGGGCCAATTTCTCGTGTTATACTATTTCCAGCTAACGACACTTGGTATCTATACGTAGACATGTTCGGTCACATACATATAAATAATTATGCAATAATACAATATATTATCTTCTTCAACTTGCTGATTAAAATATATTCCGACAGCCTTCATTTTTTTAATTCCTCAATTATGCGAACAACTCAGTTTTACTTTCACCAGGTTGGCAATATAATATGCAATAGCATTCTTATTGATGCAAGTTAATTAGAAAAATATGTCAAGTAATTAATACTTTAAATTAGATTGTCAACTAGAGAGATTATCAACATCTGCGCATTTAATCATTCATCAGTTTTTTAAAATAGGGATTACTTATGTAATGATTAGGCCAGCATGATTTCAATACTTCTTTTGATTTTTAATTCTTTTTTTTAGTTTTCTTTACATTGGATGCTGTCATTTTTCATAAACGTGATATTTATTTATTAACATTACTTTCTATCAATCGAAACTCTATAGAAAAACTTGTGCTTGTTTTTACCAAAAAATTTCTCGACACTTTAGATTATGGTAGAAAAATAGCTTAATGACTTAGCTTTTGTTTACCTTATTAATATTGTCCACGCCAAAATGATTTAGTATTATTATTATACAAGTAATTCAATAGAGTCAACTAGATAAATATCAATAATTATATTTAAAACATTTCTAAATATGTGTGAATGTGATTGATAGTTTTTTTATTTTCGAATTATTAACAATTAACCTTTATTCGAGAATTTTCTTTTATCGAAATAGCAATCTCCGTGATGCATTACGAATAGTTATTATTTAAATATAACTCTGTATATATATAGGAAATAAAATGAGAATAAATTAGTGAAGCCCTAATTCGAATTCACACGTGGGCAGATAGTATCTTTTCAAGTCTATTCGTACACACCACTATTTCTGTTATTTTTTCCGACCACCTTATCATTTACAACAGAAAATCTGCCCTAAATTTTATTCCTCACCTCATGCCACAAATTTATTCTACAGGTTTATATTTTTAAAAATTTCCTTAATAATTCCCAACCTATTCGGCTTTCTTAGTGAATTAAATATCTACAGATTTTTGCCTTATTATTCAAATAATATTATCGATTTAGCCTTAAAAGTATCTACAGATTTTAGCCTTAAAAATTAGTATTACAGAATTTATGTAAATATTTCAAATAAAGAATTCGAATTTAGAATGTGGTAATTGCTGACCAAAATCAACTAAGCTGTCTAAGCATTGTGAGTTTAATTAATTAGAGTATGTTATGAATCTGTATGGCATCAAATTCCTAGCTAGCTTTATATGTAATGCTGGAACACACGATCTATTTCTACCAATAAATTCAGCTATGATAATTTGACTAAATTAGACTAATTTCTTCCTAAACTATGCAATTGCAGGGTAAATTCCGTGGCCAGATTAAGGCCATTGTTGACCTTCAATTATAATTTATATATACACACGGTTTCTACTAATTCCTTGATTTAATCAACACCTCAAAGTTATCTATTTCAAATCGTGTTAATACTATTTCACGTATTTACTTTAAATATATGCGTATGTCATATGGAAGGAAAATAACATATGATCAAATTTAAGAATTCATATCATTAATAATAGTAGTAATTATATTTAACCCCTTTATATTATAATGAATTCCAACTTTAGTAGTACTAAATAAATAATGGAGTAAATACTACTACCAAAGTATTCAATTAAATAATCTTTAGAATCATACCACGAGCAATGCATGTGTGCTTCTTAATGGATTAAAGTAAATATTATAATTTGAAAGAATCTAACTTACTTTCCTTGGAAGTTGCGGTGGAAATGGGCACTTGTTTCCACGCCTTTTTATTAGGGTTTCTTTTGTTGTTGTCGTCTTCTAATATCGCTTCCACAATTATAAATATCGTCACTACTTTTTTTTCACATTTCTTTTCGAGTATTATAAAGTACTCTGTTTTCGTGAGTGTATTATTGAGAAGAGCAATCACAAATTTATCCTATTTGGGACTACTAAATTTACGTGATATTCTACGTAGTTTTTTCTCCTACTTGTCACAAATTTTAAAAAGTAATCTAAACTATCATAAAACATTTTCACGGTTGTCAATGTATGACAAGATTTTTGCCGAAGATATCTTATTTGGGCTGTCATGGAAAATAACAAACAAAATGTAAAGTTTGTACTTCCTCTGTCCCCGATTAAAAGTCACACTTGCATTTCTGTACTCGTTTTGTAAAAATAATAATAAATTGTTAAAGTCGATAAATAGTAAAATAAGATAGAGAATGAGGTAGAGAAGAGTCTTCTTTACATTATTCTCTCTCTTACTTTACCGTTTTTCCACTTTAACTATTTATTATCATTGTTATAAAACGAGTGCAGAAATGCAAGTGTGACTCTTAATCGGGGACGGCAGGAGTAATATTTTAGATCAATTTTAAAGTTCATTAATAATATCAAAATTTGACTAAAGTTCATGATTTTAGAGACCAATATCCCATTAATAGAAAATGGTTATTTAACTTTCCATATTCATTGAAAGATAGAGTCTTGATTTGAATAATTCCTTCATTTATTGCAGAATAAAGTATAGGTCTCCTCGTTTGCCATGATCGATTCATATACCACATTAAGAAATACTACTGTCCAATAATACACCTTTTGCCACTTAATTTATATCAGTCTTTGTTATCATCAACATCTCTTGTTCTGTTGTTCATATTAAATAGCTTGGGAAGCAGTTTTTTAACATTAATTCCCCAATTATCAAAACTACTGATGGAACTGTAGCAACTATATTTCACCAAATTGTAGAATATAATACTATTAGTTTTTTCATAAGGCAATCTATACATATATGATAATATGTTAGTTCATCAGTTTAGGAACTTTTTAATTAGGATTGCAAGATTCTTAAGATCTATATTACATCATCCGGAAAAAATGAAACACGAACATTTATTTTTCTGTTTTATGTAATATTTTTCTGTTTAATGTCGTATCATGCATAGCATGACGATACTGTTCGATTTATATTTAAATAATTAAATGAAAGCAGTTACAAAATTACTTTTGTAAACTATCCAAAATTTTTTTTGCACCCATTAAAAATACACGTTTCTTAGGATGGAAATAACGTCATCTCTAATTTTTCTTCTCTTTTACTTTACCCTCTTTTCATTAACTCACAAAACAATGCTACACAAAATCATGTGCCGAACGGTAACGTTTCATATTTATTGAGACGGACGGAGCAGTTATAAGGGTAATTTATTTTTAAATATACGAATTATTAGCGACGAATTATAGAAAAAGGTAATTGAGATTGAGATAATAGATTGGGAGTAAAAAAAAGAGTTTCTCTGCTAGGTTAACATATGTAATTAATCTAGGCTTGGAAGTTTTCGATTGAATTCCGGCCATTGAATCTAGAAGTACTCCTATATAAACCCGAATATCTAATATCTTAATCCGAATTACCTTCATCTATTAAAAACAACGTTGTTTTAATGGTCAATCTAATTAATATGTCACACTAATACTTTCAAACAACGCATCAACTTTAATTTGAAAATAAATTGATATTATGCACAGAAAAAAAAGTTCATCATGTTTAAATTAAAAGAAATGTTACTATTGCTTTACCAAAAAAAATGTTACTATTGAAGCCAAACGATGTCAAAACTTCGTATGTTTACATACAAATTACCTCATTCTATTAAACAATGTCGTTTCAAGATCGATAATTTGTCATCCTTAATCCATGTATATTTAGATAAAAAAAATCATAAAATATCAAAAGTGCATATATTAACAAACAAATAATTTTTAACGCTATTTTTACTTTAGGTGAACAAATTCCATGTTAATGTCTTGTGAGAATTAAAAAAACGTTTATTTTGCAATCTAGTTTGTGATCTATCCTCAAATCATTCATGGGATATTTTATATTTTCATTTTCTTTGCTGGCATTTTTACCCTTTTCTCTGTAAAGCATAAATATTAGTAGCATAATCACTATCATCTGTCAACCTTATTGTTAGCTTACATCATACGCTTTGCATGAATTGATTGAAGTGAGCTATTCTTTTTAATTAGCCTTTCTTCACAATTAGTATCAAGAATGTGTATACTATCGATAGAATTAGGAGAAATTATATACTCCACTGTTGAAAAATAGCACACGCTAACTAACTTTAAGTAATTACGATAATCAATCATGTGCGTCACAAATATAGAAATAAAAAACTTCACATCAACGCGTTGAATTAATTAGCAAAGTAAGAAGTGATAATGATTGCCCCCAAGAAACTTCCATTTCCTTTGACTAAAACATAAACATATGCGTACACATCTATGTATCTATAATCTTTATGTATAGAGCTCGTTATGCGCCTCCATTTCTACAGCCCAATCCCAGTTCACACGTGTGTGCGTATACCTATATATCTCCGACCGTTTCATCACACCAAGAATATAATCTGTCTGAAGCTCACTCCCTGTGTGTGCAAGAGAGAGAGAAAGAAGGAAAGAAGAAATTTCAAAGCTTGTTTTAATTCCCAGGTAAATTCCAAATTCTTTATTTTAGTAAAAAACAAATCAATAGTACATGAATCATAACTTTTTGAAATTGGACAAGCTTCATCCTTTTGATTTGGTGTGAAATTTGAAGATACAAAGTTTTTATAATTAGTATGCAAATGTATTATTCAGTTGTCATGACTAATTACCATATGATTATCCAGTCTAATGAACCAAACACGGTACATATTCAATCATAAGATATAATGTTGCAAATCGAACAATCCCAAGTGAAAACTGATGAAAATTGTTGCATATTTTTCGTTTTTTCAAGAATTTGAATTCATGTATCACATACCATTAGAATTTGGAAAGGTATCATCGCAAGTTTCCCAAAGGTATATTCAAATTCCACATCCAGCTCCAAAGAATTTAGAAAATTATGAGTTTTCTCTACTTGATTGAAAACCAAAAAATTGATGATTAGGTATAGTTCATGTAATTTAATTTCTAATCATAATAAAAGTAATTAAATTTGTTGACATAATTTAGGGCTATGGAAATATTGGACGACGAATTCTTCTATCTCAACCCTTTTCTAGCTGAGATCTACTCCGGCAGCAGCGCCACCTCCCAAATTTCTCACGGCGACGGCGGCGATCAGCTGAGGATGAGCTCCACGAGCTTGATTAATTCATGGAATTGTGAGGAATCGATGAATTTGCCGAGTTCTTCAACGATTTCTGCTGCTCGTGTGGAAGCTCCACAGTTGATTTCCTTTGAGAAGGAGAGGTTTTTGCCGGCGAATGCAGATTGTGACGATAACCTAACGCCGCAGATCATAAGCTTCTCGTCTTCGTCTAAAGAAGACGAGGAGTTCGGGAAGAGAGAGAGGGGTTCGACAGCGACGAGAACGCCGTTGCAAGCTCAGGATCATCTCATGGCGGAGAGGAAACGGCGTGAGGAATTACGGCAGCTCTTCATCGCTCTTTCTAAAGTTGTGCCGGGATTGAAGAAGGTAATTAATTTAATTAAATTGATAACACTAATTTATCTTCTTGAAATTATTCATTTAGGGGAAAACAATGTTTCTAGTTAATTTAATTTAACCTAATCTAGCTAATTTGGATAATGATCAGTCAAACCTCACTAGTGTTATTAATCTCGTACGTCAAAAAATGTCATTTCGATCTTAAGAATTTGAAAAATTGTTGTGATTAAAAGGGATAAGGAATAAACTAGTATTGTATTTATACATTAATTTTTCTTATCTATAGACTGTAGATCACAGATCGAGGAACCCCATGCTCACTAAGCTCTTTTATCGTCTTACCAATTGAGTTGTGTCTTCATAAGTTTGAAATTTAGTTAAATGTACACAATATTGTTATCTATATATAGTGACTATTACATATGATGAGAAATCAAATTAACTAGTGAACTAATTTTGGTAATAATGATCTCTATTTTATTTAGTTGGACAAGGCGTCTCTACTAGAAGACGCTATACACCATTTGAAGTCGCTTCAAGAGAGAGTTAATGTGCTCGAAAACGAAGCCATGGCACGTGCCATAGGCGCGCCACAAGAAGATAGTGTCAGCGTCTCGTACAATGAGGATCACTCGAATAGAGACTGCGAATTAGTATCGACAGAGATTAGTGCAAGAGTGAGGGAGAGGCATGTCCTGATAAAAATGTGTTGCAAGAAACAAATGGGGTTGATGTCAAGAATTCCATGTGAAATGGAAAGGTTACATCTTAATGTTGCAGACATTAGAATCATGCCGTTTGGACAAGCAGCTCTAGATGTCACAATTCTTGCTGAGGTAATTTCTAGTATACTCCTATTCTATAACTTTGCCTTCTCATAAATAGTTACATTTTACTTAATATATAGTATATGATTATCATGGGTAAATAATGTCCATTTAAATTAATTAAGGATTATCCAGAACCCTTTTATTGCATATAGTTTCAACTTTTTTTTAAGAACTTACTCATCAATTATTGAATTCGTTCTTTTTTATGTATCAAATGCTAATTAAACTTTATTTTATGCCTGACTTTAATTTCCAGAAATAACGCAATATTTATCCAAATTTGTTACTAGGAGTAGTACTATTCCACATTACTTTTGAAACATTGCATCTTCTAATACTTTTCTACATCATCCCTAATTTCTACAAATGAATCTACTTTTTCAATTTGAAGCTAAAATAGTAGATATAGTAATTGCAAAACAAATATTATTTGAATTACAATATATTATAAGATCGTGCCTAAACTATTAATTCAGCTTAAACTCTAGAGATTTCTATATCCTCTTAAAATTAAGAGATCTTATATTTTAATATGTATTGCAGATGAGGAGCGAATTTAGTGGGACAGTGAAGGACATTGTTGACCACCTGCAAGCTGTTGTTGGACAAATCTAAGGAAGAAAAACAAGACAAGAAACATCCCTAATTCGAGGCACTAATTATACATATATAGCTGTCGCTTTTTTCTTACATTCATTTGTATTAACAGCACGTTTTAATTAAGCAGTAATAATAGTTTTTCAAAGTTGCACAACTTTTCATTGTGGGTTTAACTTTAAGCATACATACATAAATTAAATCTCCCACTACAAAAAGGGTTTCTTCCGCGTTTCCATGCAACCATCTCCTACTTTTTTCCCATTTTTTCTACTTCTCTAAGAAATAATATGAAGTTGTGAGGGAAAATATTCGGAGATGCTTTTGATTAATTTCTTTCCATTTTATTATACTCACACTGGATAAACATGTGATTATAAAATTAATACCCAATTTCAAACAAAGTGTTGAACAATTAATCATTTCAAAGAAAAATATTTCGTCCGGAAAAACTAGAACAATTCAAAATTTGAGGGAGGTTCTAGAAAATATCAAAAGTTTGTGTATTTACAAGCAAATGACATTATTCTATTAAAATCGGTGTCGTTCAGTGATCGTTGTTTTTTCCCACACTGATATTTCCGGCGAACACATCAGATTCAATTTATAAAAAAATTGATTTTGGTTGAAAATTCGTGTATTTAGATTAATTAGATGATAAAAATTCAGGTGAACTAAACAAGAAAATATTAACACGTCTTTACAAGTATATAATCCCTTTTAAATTTGCTATAAAATTCGAAATACTAGTATAAAGAAAGTTTCTGGTACCAATGATTTGGATGTACATATTTGTTATAATATTCATAAACTAAAACTTCATCCATCTAAGAAATATCTAGCATGTTTCACTAGTGAATGAATGTTGATAATGAGTTTTTACTGGAAAAATTATATTACTAAGAATATCACTATATTGAAAAAAAAAATACATTTTTCCATAAATAGGAGTTGTTTATAATGTTGAGATATGAGTAAAGTATGAATCATTTTCCAAAAAGTGAAATGGTATATATCCATACCACCTTAATTGTCTTGCTTAGAACAAAAAAGACCCTCTTTTACTACATGACGCAAAATTATATTTTCAGCCAATTCTTTTTTACGCTTAAATAAATACATTAATTCATACACATTACTTTTCATTATTGAAAGTGAAACAATTCTAGGGTAGACTTTGACATTAATAGAAGTATGAACAAGTGGAAATCATATTAGGTGTCAATCCAAGTAGTGGTTGAGTCTTCTTTTCATCAGACTTAGTATAGTATTTTAAATAATAATTGTTTTATGCACTTGTCTCTTATATTTGGATTAGGTTTGTGTACATAGTATTTTATTCTAAATTGAGTTGATATGCTCTCATTTGCACAAATCTAAATCCATACGTCACCCCTTAAAATATGAACATTATTATCATGTAGTAGTATTATATTTGTAGTCTTACACCACTACAATTTATCACGTGTATATAACATTATTATAGTAGTATTATCTAATTGAATGTAATTTAAGGCTTATTGGGCCCAATTAATATTTCAAATTCAAGTTGGGCTTTAGATTCGTTGGGCCTAAGTAGGGCCCATAAATTTGCAGCCCAAAATTCATCATCAAATAACCAACAAAAATTAGCAGAGAATTAAGTTTGATCAAGAAATGGAGAATTCATCGTCAAATCTAAGCTCGCTTCCTGAAGAGGAATCGCAAAATGGTGGAACTGCCGCTCAGAGTGCTGGAAAATCTCCATCGGCTTTTGCTTCCAAGCCTGATCGTCCTCCGATTCAGTAACTTTCTCGCGATTTTTTTACTAATTTATGCTATTAGTAACGGTTTATGATTCAGTTGTTTTTGCTTAGAATCTGAACTTGTTGATGAGTTTTTAGATTCTCTGGTTGTGATTCGTTCTGTTTGGAATATGAAATTTGAATCGTTCTGTTCTGTTTGAGCTTCGATTTTAATTGTATTATTATTGTGGTAGTGTGCCAATGGTTATTTAGGTAATACTCCATTTAATAATGCTGTTTGGTTGCTGTGGTGAAAATGTTTGAAGTATCTATGAGCAGTGCATAGATGCGTTGATTCACTAATATCCTCTGGCGTGTTAATTCTTACTCTCAGCTTATGATTTGTTGCATCAGAGTAGAATTTGGGATATGATCGTTAGTGAGAGTTTGTGATAAGAGTGATTTTAGTTACATACTAGTGAATTGAAGAAGTTTCCCTATGAAAGTTTGTGAAAAGAGTGATATAAGTTACTTACTAATGAATTGAAAAATTTTCCCCATAGAATTTGAAAAAATGGAAGAATTGCATATGTATGAACAGTTTGATTGATTAGTTCAAGACATACCGGTTTCTTCTGGAAAATTGATTGTTTTGGTGAACCAAAAACGGTCTTAGCGAAACTAATAAATAAGCAGGTAGGTAAGTAAAAGGTTGCTTGAACTGCTGCAGTAATATATCTTTAATATTCTAATGGAGCTAGGTCAGAAGTAATTTTGGTGCTGAACTTGAAAACTAGCATAAGTTTTTTTGCATTTCTTTTCGTCTTTGTTGATTTGCATACTTTCTTGTTGTGTTCACTATGTTACGACCCGGGCCTGATAAAAAGATCACGTATTTGTCTTATTCTTACTGCTGTTGTTCTCTTGTGGTTTTAACTTGTAGGACTTCATCAAAAAAATATGCACCATTAGATTGGTCAGACTACTTTGACCAAGAAGATGATGTTCGCATCCCAGACTCTGAAAATGTCAGTGGCATCATATTTTCAATCAATTTACGAATCTTCTATTTCATATTGTAATTCTGAAAGCTTCCTTTGGTCTGCTCTTTGCTTCAGGTATTTCACTTCTATAAGGCAGGGAATGAGGGTCCAGTTGTTTTATGTCTCCATGGTGGGGGTTATTCAGGGTAGATCAACAGCTCGCCGTTTAGCTAATGAACTCCTATATTTCTCTTATTAGTGAAAATATTGATTTCTTGTGATTTAAAGCTTTGAACTTAAAAAGCATATACTTTCGTGCAGAAAATTTAGTTGGTCCTAAATTGTGTGTTTTGTTCAACAACTTTTACCAGGCTCTCATTTGCTCTGTCAGCAAAACTAATTAAAGAGAAAGCTAGAGTAGTAGCATTGGATTTGAGGGGACATGGGAAGTCATACACTGAAAATGATTTAGATCTATCAATTGAGGTATCTGTTTCTTTCATTGCAACCTAAGTTGATTACAATGTATTTTGATATAAAGTATTCTTATGTTCTAAGATCAGCATTGGACATATAAATGCAGACTCTTTGCAATGATGTAGTGGCTGTTGTGAAGACAATGTATGGGGATTCTCCTCCAGCAATTGTGATGGTTGGCCACAGGTAGTATCTCTATGATACAAGGAAATGTTATGCTTCGTACAATTACAATTTTTTGAATGGCACTTCACTTGGCATTGAGAATGGTCACTAAATCTTGATAATCAAAATCTTAACAAATAACATGCAAATTTTCTATCTCGGAGCAAGCTTTGAAGTAGAAAGTTGGACGTGAGAGAAATAACATAGTTCTATCCAGCCAACACTTGAATTTGTTTTTCTTCTGCTGAACTAGCCAGAATTAAAATGCTCAGTTTGTCAATAAAATGGCAAATGCTGGATTATTGTTCTTGAGCAGCTTGGGCATTTGTGTTTCTTTGTCATGAATGATTTTTCTGCTCTTATTTTTTCAATTACTAGTTGCATTTCATCCAATCTTAATGCATATAATGTAGTATGGGAGGTGCACTTGCTGTTAATATTGCTGCAAAGAAAGTGCTTCCTAGCCTGGCTGCGCTGGTTGTTGTGGATGTTGTTGAGGTTGGCTAGCTCTTCATGTTTTTTAATTCTGTTGAGGTTGACTGCCAAATGTTTGGTGTATGTGATCCTTTAGCTGCATTATATCTCAGGGTACAGCAATGGCTTCATTAATGCATATGCAGCAGATCTTATCAAATCGAATGCAACATTTCTCCAGCATTGAGAAAGCGGTAATATTCTGTAGTTCGTTCACTCCAGTGTGGTGTGCTCAACTTTGCTAGCAGTTTCATGTACTCCACATGATAATGTTTCGTTATCCACCAGTTGATGGATGTCGTCTGATATTTTGGTCTATGAAAGAGATTATAGCTTTCACAAGTTTGAAAAGCAAAAGTATAAAACGTCGCTCGATTCCTTAGTCATTCATTTCTAGTAAGATTTGGGATAGTAATTATTGAATATAACAGAAAACTATAGGCTTTAGCTTTCTAAAATGTGGTTCATTGTGTGTGATTTGGCACTACCTCCCATCGTCTTTCAAGGAATAAGCAAGATACGTAAAATGAAGTTAGTACAAACAAATCAAAGAGAAAAACTCTTGGATATATCTACTTCATATAATTCCACTGTGAATTATGTATTTCTTCTGATAGAAATTGTAACAGTGATTGTCCTATATGCTGTTAGATTGAATGGAATATCAAAGGAGGCTCTTTGAGAAACGTCGATTCTGCTCGTGTCTCTATCCCCAGTACACTAGTCTATGATGATTCAAGAAAATGGTGAGCCATTCTACTGTGTTTTTCCTTTAAAAGTTGTGTTCTTCTTTACTCTTCTGTTGTAAGCATGCCTGACACTGATTATATGATCTTCCCATTGAACTAACACAAGTTAGTCATGCTGGATCTGCAGCTATACCCACCGAGCTAAGCTGGTAGAAACTGAACAATATTGGAGAGGATGGTAAGATCATTCTCCTCCGTACGCTAATTTTCAAATGTATCTGTTGTCATTATCTTGAAGACTTCAATTTTTTACTCACTCTGTTTGTCACATTTCAGAAATAATTTGTATTTCGTAGGAAGTGAACTCTGACTATGGAGTTATTTGTTTCAGGTATGAAGGTCTTTCAGAAAAGTTCTTGGCTAGCCCTGTACCAAAACTCTTACTTCTGGCCGGAACTGATAGGCTTGACAAGTTAGTCCTTTCAATTTTTTAACATATTATTCTTATAATACATCCAGTCTCATAAGAAGATTACCCCAGTAATATATACGTCTGATAGTCGTGAAGTCACATTTATATTTGATCTGGTACTGCATATGTTTACCAGTATGAAGATTGTTGTCACTTTGGTTATTGAATAGTTGAACGATGATTTGTAGTCAATGACTCAATGTTAAGAAATTGTACTCATATTATTTGAATAGCTTCATGATTTTGATTTTTTGTCTCAGAACTCTCACAATAGGCCAAATGCAAGGAAAATTTCAAATGATGGTGGTTAGGCACACCGGCCATGCCATACAGGTCTGATTCGTCGAAGACTCATTCTCTGAACTTGTCTTATATTTAGCTGTCTTCATAGTTGCTCACATGTTCGAGAATCGCAGGAGGATGTGCCGGATGAATTCGCCAATCTGATCCTCAACTTTATATCGCATAATCGGATTGGCCCTCATGGAGTTGTGGTTAGTACTTACAAATCTATTTAGGTCCATCAAATGAATTTCGATCATACGCATGTTATCACAGCTTTCTTGCTGAGCTATTCAAATTCTTGTTTCAGATCCCAGGACTTCGTCGTCCGTCACAGTAGAAAGTCGAACATTGAAGAAGTGAAAGGCAGCAATGGCATTTATTTAAAAAAACCAGGGCTTGTTGTAAGTGAACTATATTGGTATGTTTTCAAATTTCCAGATTTAGGAAGTGGTTTAAACATGCCAAGTGTACTAACGCAGACATAAAAAAAACCCTCAGATTTCGTTGATAACATCTGTATGCTGTCTATGGCTTTATGCCGTCAAAATATAACACTGGTTGCATAATAAGTTGTTTCATTAAACTACCACAAAGATTAAGTATCTATCAATTGGAAATAAATTGTTTCTTATCATAAGAAAGAGAATGTACTCCAGATCTTTTACAGACCAGAATAAGGGGCACTGTCGAAAAGAATGTTCAAGCAAACATCGCTTTGAACCTTTAGTATCTAGATAGGCATAGACCACTCAAATTTATTTCCATCTGACAAAAACATTATCTCTTGCAAGAGGGACTTCAAAAGGTATTCCAAAGAATTATTTAGTAGAGTATTTGAGTTTTTTTTGCTACTCAAAAGGTAAAATGTGGCTCTCAACTGCAAAAAGACATAACCATGAAGTGTGCTTAAGCTGTGGACTCCTTCAGGTATGCAATGAGATCAGCACGGTCCTGAGGCTTCTTCAATCCTGGGAAAACCATCTTCGTTCCAGGGATGTACTGCAGGAACAAGATAAAAAAATATCGATATAAATAACAAAGATAACTTAAAAGTAGACTACAATAAAAGCTGTGTCTAGTCAGAAGGAAAGATGAAGATACATCACTTGATCACTTTCCCTAACTAATCATGTATGACAGAGTAGGTGGTCCTTGGGATTATGTTAAACAACATAAATGAACCACAAACAACATCTTTAGAGTAATGGATTTGTCAATTTTCCAAACAAACTCACCTTCTTGGGATTCAACAAGTAATCATACAGGGTCTTCTCTTCCCAAATCACAGCCTTGTTCTTGTTACCAGCAGAGTACGAGTAACCCGGGGTAGTTCCAGACTGCCGCCCGAAGAGACCATTTAGGTTAGGTCCTGCAAATTCAAGCCTTTTAATCCCAGCATGCAAAAGAAAACAAATGCCCCAAAAGCATAGATGCACTTTTTTCCAATCTTTTAATCCCAGTATCCAAAAGAAAATAATATTCTCCTCATGAAAACTTATGCCAAGTGTCAAACAACATAAACCTGCCTCATATATGTGCATCTAATAAATGCACAAAGACCAAAGCCTAACAACACACACAAATATTGAGGTAGAGAAAGGTGCATACTAGGTGCCAAGTCTAACAACGACACCGGCAACAAATATTGATGTTGAGAAAGGTGCATACCATTAAGATTCTTATTCATGCTAGCCTAGTGAATTCGTCTATCAATCTCCCCACTAAAACCATAAACAAGGCAGCCTATATAGTCCTTAGAGATGCTACATCTAGTGAGCTACAGGATTGATCCATTTGCCATGGATTTCAACATAATATACACAGGTTTTTGTGATTGATTTATACATTTGACTACGCCTAATTTAGGCACCAGATAATAAACCTAAACTACAGATCCAATCTACCAAAAACATTGAGCTTTTCACACTCGAATTAAGAAGTAAAATTCTATACCTCGCAACTAATTTATTCATGATTTCCACAATTCCAATCTCTAGTTCAGCTTATGAAAGGCAAGATCTCAATAATTCCACACAAGATCTAACTAAATCCAACCAATGAAACAGTAACAAAACACCAGAAATCAAACATCAAAGCAACACAAAGCGTCGATTCACAAAAAAAACCAGCAACAGATCAGATCTACAAATCGAAAGCAAGCGAGCTCAGACACAGATCCAGGTCATCCATACCTTGCTTGTGGCCAGCTCCTTTGTCGACTGTGTGGCACTGAGCACACTTGGTCTTGAAAATCTTCTCTCCGGCGGCCTTGTTTCCAGGCGGCGCTTCCTCAAACGACGCCATCTCAATTCAGATTTTTTCGGAGAGGTCCGAAAAAGGAATGCTATTCGCTAGAATTTAGAGAAAGAGCGTGAATCTCTCGAAGGGAAATTTCTAGGGTTTGCGGAGACGAAGAAGCGGAGGCTATTTATATATGTATGAAAATGCGTGGGAAATGAGAAGAGAACGTGGTGTGCGTAAGCCCCTCTTGCGTGTTCTTTGCTGGCGGCCTATTTTATTTTCTTTTCTAGAAATTTCCATATTTTTCCTTCTCTTTCTCCTATTTTTCTTTTTCTTCTTTATCGGAGTATTTAGAAAAAAATATTTTTCGCTTTTACCAATATGGACTCAATTTTAATCGGTCTTATAAAATTGAAATCGTAATCGACGTTTACGGTTTGAAACCGAAACCATTGATTTTTAACTGTGGTTCAGTTCAAGTTCAAAGAATTTCGAACTGAAATCGTGCCGAAACTGCAAAAAATCGCCAGAAAACTGTTAAACCAAGCCGGAACCACCAATATTGACTCAATTTTAATCGGTCTTATAAAATCAAAATCGTAATCGACGTTTACAGTTTCAAACCGAAACCGTTGATTTTTAACTGTGGTTCAGTTCAGGTTCAAACAATTTCGAACCGAAATCGTGCCGAAACTGCAAAAAATCGTCGGAAAACCGTTAAACCAAGCCGGAACCGCAGAAAATCAGCAGTTCAAAATCGTAAAATAACCGCCGATTCGAAGTCGAAACCGAAACCGGCGGTTTTGGAACCGGTACATCCTCGCGGTTCGGTTCCGGTTCGGCAATTTCCAAAATCGGAACCGCCAGTTCCGGAACCGTGAGCACCTCTACATTTGTTGATTCATAACATTAAATTCATATTTGCTTCAAAAAGAACAATGCTTGTGTTTAGTTTGTTTTAATGAGGCTTATTATTTTAAAATAATCCAAAAAATTAAGAAATAAAATAGTTCAATCCTTTTTAATTAGAAAAATAATTTGACATGTCTCTCCTCATTACATTCCGGAATTACAAAGAACCCTACCAAGAAATTGTAATTACATATTTGTCCCTTCTGCTTCTCTGCTTCTCAAATCAAATTTCGAAGAAGATGGATTGCAGTGAGTGAAAAATGAGATTCTCCAACAAATTTCACCCTAATCAGAATTTCTTCAGGTACTGCTTAAACTGCTCATCGCTCTCTCCAAAAGCCCTAACCCCCAAATATCCGTTTTCAGTGTATGTAAATACAATAATTTTTTTGCGCCATTCTTCAATTAGGTTGTATGCATTTATCCCTTCTGAACCAAGCTCACTTCGAAAAATGCCAGCTTTAAGCACTTCCTCTTCTGGGTCTTCCTCAAGTCTTCATTTTGGATTGCGTTCGGTTCAAATTAAGCTGTCTTCATATGTCAAGAATCAAGTTTTGGGCGGCTCCTTTTGTAGGATTCCTTCAAAATTTGTAATTGAATCATTGGTTTTATCTAGGCATAGCTGCCACAGTGTGTGTAATGAATTTGGTTGGCCTAGTTGTGGGAAAATGGTTAGATACTTCTCTGTATCATCATCAAATAGCTCGTTTGCTTCTGGTTCTGTTGTGAAGAGTGAGAAAAATTATCGGCTGGAGTTTGTTTTGGAAGTTGTTGGTATGATTAGGAGCAACGGAGAGGATTTGGAGCGCAGGTTAAATATGATGCGCCCTAGATTGAATGCATACACCATCACTGAGATTTTTGAATTCTTGAATTCTGAGAAGGTACATGGATTGAGGTTCTTTGAGTGGATTTGGAGTAATGATCCTAAGCTGCAGAAGGATTCTTGTGTTTGTAGTTTGATCATCGATAACCTTGGAAGGTTGGAGGACTATGGAACAATGCAGGAGTGGTTTAGGAAGTTTGCTTGTGAAAACATTTGTCTGACTTATGAGGCTTTTGGGTTTTTACCTGTGTTGGCATCTGCAGATGCTTCATTGAAGGAATCCACTAAAATAGTGTTGGATTTGTTGAATGAAGTTGGGGGATCGTTTCAGAGTTCTGGTGTCTGTGCCTTGATTGAGATGTTCTGTAAGTTTCACTTGTTCGAAATGGCTAAGAATGTCATCAGCATTTCCGGGAGCAAGCAGTCGTGTTCACTTCTTTTCGTCCGTGAGATGTGCAGGAGTGGCCTGATAGAAGAAGCACATGGTATAATCAGAGGGATGAGACAGGCTCGTTGCGCTCATACTACCACTGTGTATAACTATCTTCTTGGAAGCTTATGGAAGAATTCTAGGATTACTGAAGTCTTTCAACTGGTTGATGAGATGAAAAAAAGCGACATCCCTTTTGATGCTATAACGTTTGAGATTCTTATCAATTCTGTTTGTAGTTTAGGCAATATGGATAGCGTTCACCGGATTCTTGATCAAATGGTGGCTCAAGGAGTTCAGCCTCGACTGTCCACTCATGCTTGCATCATTAAGACTTTGTTTGCTGCAGAAAGATATGAGGCAGCATACAAGCATGTTGTTTATGCAAGTGCTGTTGATAAGACCTCTAGCAATACGATATATAGCTTAATGGCCAAACTCTATTCAGAAAAAGGTCATATCATGAGTGCTCGGAACACTCTTGTGGACATGATGGAAAAAGGCCTAAGGCCGAATTTCAGCATTTACATTAAAGTTGTGAAGCAACTTAGAAGAACTGGGAGGGGAAATCTAGCAAGAGACTTGGAAAGCAAGCACTTCAAGTTTGTATTCAATCCTCACTTAGCATATTCGTGAGTCTTGTCGGGCTATCAGTCTTGTCCACTGTCACAATTTTGATGAAATGAGAATGCTAATTGATCACATAATTGACTTCATCTTTCTCCTCTTTCTCTTCTGTTTCTTGCTGGACTCAGTATTGCACAATAGATAAAATTTTGGTATATACAATTTTTGACTTGTACCAAGCATTGAACTGCGATATTGCATAATACTACTAGTGAGGCTATGCGGGGTCATTTTTTAGTCTTATTGGAAACCAACTCCTCACATAGTGAAATTGTCTTCATGAAGTAGTTTGGAACTATGCAATTGAATCATTTCCATTTGGTGCATTGGAGAATATGATAGCTGTCATTTTTACGTATCTCCTATTTCTTTTTATTTTGTCCTTAAATTGTAGTAGTAGTTTTATTTCACTTTTAATTCATTCATTGATTTTCTCATATGATCACATCTCTCAGTGTAGTATGTTTTACTTTATAGATGTATAATCCTTCATGCTTTTATTGCATTTCTCATTATTTCATTTATGTCAGATTTTTACATGTTGGTTTCTTTTGCAATTTGAACTTTATATGACTTTATTTTGTTACTATGTTTGAGCTACTGCAAATCCAGAGTACTTTATGTACTGTCATTGATTATTTCTGACTTGGTTAAGTCTATTACCAAATCTTTGTAGTGTCATTGAATCATGATGTTTGCATCTCTACAGTTCTCCTCTCCCACGGATTGGCAGTTCTTATTATATTCGCATATCCAACGAATTCACATGATATTTACAAGTTTGGTTCCATTGTTTCTTGATTAACTTTGATGTTTGTGTTCTCTCCATTTGTCTTTGAAGATAGAAATTTTGTTGGTTCAGGTGCAACTTCAATCTTTTACCAGCAAAAGGAACGATGCTGCCTGAAGGCCGATAGTACCCTTCTCGTCAACAACCTCAAGGACATCAAGGTAATCGATTGGGTATGGATCTTTTCTTGTTGAGGTTACAACAAAGTTGTATATCTCTTTTTTTACCATCAAATGCTCACATAGCTACTGTTGGCTACCAATTATGTGCTCGTAAGGGAGTATAGACTGTATCGTACATATAAACATCTCGAGCTATGTACCAATTTATGACTAACTAGCCTAGGTAAACAAGCTGTTCGAGTAAGAACGTGAAATCGAGTTATAAAGAAACGCTGGCTTAAGCTAAATGTGGATAAGTATTAGCTCTGAAATAAACAATGAAAGTGATAAAAATAAAATAAGAAGTTGAACTAAAAAAGAGGAAGAGCTTTGACTTGAGCAACAGAAATATATTAGCTTCATTAGAATCTATAATGATAGTAATACAATAAATTCTTGTTAGAAAAGTGGCCTAAAAAGTGGCCCTTGAAACAAATAATGTAAGATCCTTATCTCACATTCTAGTCAACATGAATTCTCTTATGCAGATGCATGGTTTATATCTAAAATACCAATCTCTATCTAAAAAAATACCAATATATGTGTGTGCCTCTATGTTATATTATATGAATATCAGTCCCAAATGGAGTAAGTTTCTGTTTCATCCCATTCCTCCATCTCAAACTCCTCATAACTGACAGATTCTCCGACCCCGGACGGGCCCGCCAGCTCCATCCACATTTTAGGCGAGTCGAGTGGCGCCTCATTGATGGCTTGAATGTCGCTAGGTGACAGCTTCACCCTAGCCGGGACAGCACCCCCGCCAGCACCGCCGTCCGCATCCCCCGACTGCTCGACGCCCCCCAGCCGCATGGCGGCCAGCTGAGCCGCCTGGCGGATGTCGTCCGCGTCGGCGCTGGCAGGCTTCGGGAGGCTCTCCACCAGCTCCGGGAAGTTGACGCGCGCGTCCGGCCCCCTCAGGTACCGCGCGGAGACGTCATAGGCCGCGGCCGCCATCTCAGGCGTGTCGAAACTCCCCAGCCAAATACGAGTCTTTTTCCCGGGCTCGCGAATCTCCGACACCCACCTCCCCCATTTCCGCCTCCTCACGCCCACGTACCTCGCCCCGCCCCCCTCGTTCTTGTCCTGTTTGATCATGTTCGAGTTCCTCGAAAATCGAGCTTTTCGTAGCTTCAAAGGTGGGCATGGCTATGGTTTTATAGGAGAAGGGGGAGTGTTGGAGGATTGTTGTAGTGCATGAATGAGTTGAGGCCTTGAGGGAGTGAGCATATGAGCTCAAAAAATTGTTGGTTGGTGAAGTGAGCTTCCACGTTGTTGCATGAAAGTGGGAGTGTGTGTGTGTGTGTGTGTTTTTTTTTTTTTTTTTTAGAGATAGAGTGGTAATGGATATAATTAGCCGACACTTGTCATCCTTAACCTACTTTTGTAAGGATTTGAGGAAAATTGTTGAGATGTTTTGATCTCATAAAATAAGAATGTTTCACACTGCAAAAGATTAGAGTTCTTGATTTTCAAATTATTTCTCAGCTGACCTTACTGTTACTTTGTTGAAACTTGCAACCTCAAACCTGACCCCATCCTGTTTTAGATCATTTTCTGTCGGAATATCCCTTTCCGTCCCACATAATTTTACACACTTTGACCCGTCACAGGTTTTAAGAAATGTAATGAAAAGTGAGTTGAAATAGTTGGTGGGATGTGGGTCCTACTTTTAAAGTCTTAGTTTTATAATAAAATGTGAGTAGGAATGAGTTACTGGAATATGGACGGACCAAAATGGAATACTGGATAAAATTATGTGGGACGGAGGGAGTATTTATTTATCTTGATTTTCTTGGTTTTTTTCTTGGTTTTTTTGAATAAGTTGAAGATGAATTCATTCTTGATGTGCATTTCAATGTGATTGCTGTTTTTTGTTTGTTAAGCTAGTATGTTCTCCAATATAAATTTGATTTAATTTATTAAATTACTATTATTATCTTTTCATTTGTTATGTGTTTTATTTATTTGATAACTTTTATACGATCAAATTTTCAGAAATAAAGGGTAAAATAGATTATTTAGTTATGGTTTTTATCCTAGACAAAATTAACAATTTCATCATGTGTGAAATTTGTTTATCTGCATTTTCAAATAGTCAAATGTGAGTTAGTGTATTTAATCATTAACAGGTGGATTATTAATAGAGACGTTTTGATTTTATCTGTTTATTTATTTCAAGATTTTTTGGTTTACATGACAAACAGCTGTATCTAACAAAGCTTCATTGTGTGATTAACTGTCACCCATTAATCTTTTTATTTAGTGTTCAGTCTTTTTAAACACATTTTTCATTATTAGTTTTATTATATTTATTTAATTTTAATCTGCTAACAGCGGCAATGGAAATGACACGACCGTTTTTATAGAACATTCTTTGTTATTTTTGATTCTGTTCCTCCTTTTTTAAATGGTATCTTTGACTTCAAAGATTAAATGATTTTATAATCTTTCATCACACTTTTGATATTGGGAATGATTATGTATTAATGTGTTTTCTCATCATCACAAATTGAGAAAAAATTAAACAAATCGCATATTAATGTATGTGGTCAGGCAAACTCACTCTCACTAACAGTGATCCGTTTCAAAAAAGGAATTTTTTACATTTAAAACTAAAATTTGAGTAGATATAGTTGTATATAATTTTTTAAAAATACATATGTCTAAAAATAAAGGAGTCATGAGACATGTGAAATTTTGGTATAATAACATGATCATGACGACTTGTGAAATAAATATTGCTTTGCTTACAATATTTTCTATAAATCATATCTATTGACTATTAGAGAAATTGAGTAGTACTCACTCCATCCGTGAGGATAGGAGTCTTATTTCGTTCCGGCACAAGAGATGTTAACAAAAGTGATGGAAGAAAGTTGGTGGAATATGAGTCTCATTTGTGTATATATTAATTTTAAATGATATGTGAGTGGAATGAGTTAAAAGAATGTTGGGCTTCTTCACCATTTTTAGTAAAAATAAATCGGGACTCCTATTCGCGGACAGACCAAAATGAAAAACGAGACTGATCATATTCGCAGACGAATGTAGTATTACACTATTCTCGTGCTCTTCAACGTTACCCACAAGGCCACAATCATTAAGTACTGAAAAATGAGGATTATAGTTGTTAGTATTTATTTATTTTTCCAATATTCTATCTTAGGGGCATGTTAGGGTGCCACCACCCCTTAAAATAACACCATACCACCATTCCTAGCCAATCAGTTGTACACGTGGACGAATAATAAACTGGCACGTGGCAAAAAAAATCTGGAAAAAGATGATCAGCAATTTGCTAGTCTTTATCCAGCAAGAATTTCTTGTCCGAAGCAATATCCGACACACTATACAACAATCTATAGATTCTTTGTGTAGTGTTTGTAATATTGCTGTGTAGCGTTTATAATATTGTTGTATAAGCGGTGTCACGGTGTCATTTTAAGAGGGGTTGTCATTTTAACACAAACCTTCTATCTTATTTATAAGCATAATCCAATTAAATTGATTTTATGAATAAATAAATATATACAAAAATTATACTAGTAGTAATAAAACAACTAACATTATATGATCAAACCAGTTATCTTGTGATTTCAGTATATGCTTTTAATTGTTATTATGATATCATTGATAATGATATCATGATGATATTAATAAAATAGGAGATTCACACTTAAATCCTAAAAATAAAGAAGATAAGAATTGAGATTCCAATCACTGTGGAAGACGCGGCTTCTTCTTGAAAAAGTGGTCATAGGCATATCTTAATCTTGAAAGCTACTTATGTTTCTTTGAGGTAGATTTATTTCTAGTATTTGTTTAAAGACTTAATGCCATTGTCATAACCCCACATAATTCTATATTCTCTCCTCTTTTTCAACCGACAATGTCAAACAAAATAAAATCTAAGAGAAATCCCCTCATTCACCGTACCTGTAAAGCTCGCACATTTTTTTTAAAGAAATCTCAGTTTTAGCTTTCTTCACTTCATTATTTTGTGTGCACCAGCACCAGCATCAACACCAAATACACAAGATTTTCCATACATTTAAGTTTTCTTTCATTCATCTAAAAGCAATTTTTTTCATCATGACATTTTATGTGGTGTTATTTAGTACTGAAGTAGTACGTTAAGTGGAGAATCATTATATTTTTGAAAATTCTTCACTATATATGAAACTTATACGATTAAAATATGTCATTCAATGAGACATGAATAATACTTATTGGATTCCCTTTTAAAAGAGTATATTTTTCTTTTCGAAGTGATGGTGTATCTTGATAGTTGCATCAACCCCACATGTACGGACTGCGTTTTCAAAGAAATTGTTCGAAAATGTGTATATTTTAGGTGATTCGGATCATTAATGAGATTTTAGCACTAACAATTGAACAAATAAGTTTGATGGGGGCTTAAGGCCTTTTGACAATCCATTTGTGTCACTAAATCCACATACATAGTTAAATGTTTAGGTCTCATGTGGGAGCAATGTTCGTATAGTTTCTCGGGTGGGCTGGATATGTCATACACTAGTTACACGTGGCTCTTTAAATCCGTTGTTGTTTGGTGTGTTGGCTGCTTCTAATTTTGCCGTTATCTAATATTTGGTCTGTCATTTGTGTTTTTATGTATCGAGTTAGCGTCCTTTTGTTTGTTGTGCATTGTAATTGATCAGTCACCTCTTGTATTTTATTTGTATCTCTCTTTATTCGGTCTCAAAGAGTTAAGTTTTATTCGATATGTGATGCATTAATGTTTTTTCTCTCACCATTTTTTGTTCTATCTAAAACAACATTCAAAACGAGATTAGAGTTTTTCTTCACTTATCAATTGACTTATATCTTGATATTGGGCCTAACTTTGCATAATCAAGAAGCCAACTAAAAAATCAAAACAATATTATCAAGCCAAATTATTAAGTTCTAATTATATGGGCTTTTGAACCCAATCACTCAATAAGTTTCCAACCAATTTAAGCCCAATTAGCATTTTCACAACTAGCCCATTTAACGCTATCAGAATGAGTCCATAGGGCCCAAGCCCATAATCCGGCCCAAAGGGTATAATCGTAAATTCGGATAAAATCGAACAAAATCAGCCCTAGGGTTTTACACGCAGCTCTCATATTTATTTTCGACTTCTTCTTCGTCTCCACACACTCCACATCCACCGCAGATTTGCAGAGCTCCCCCCCCCCGCACAATGGAGGCCGCCGCCGTTCCCGACGTAGCTGTTGTAGTAGATGATGTCCAGGATAAGAGCCGCAGCGAGGTCATGCTCTTCAACCGCTGGTCCTACGACGGAGTTGAGGTGACTTTTTTCTCTTTTGTTTTATATTTGATTCGATCCGGATTTTTCTAAATCTTAACCTCGATTTTATTAGTTTTATTTTGCGTTTGATTTGATATTTTCTCCGATTGCCTGTGAATTTTAGAATGATTTTGTATTTTTTACTGGTTAGTAGTTGTGGCCGATCTTTGCTTTATTATACCGTTTTTATTTACGATGCTGATTCTATTAAATTTTATTGCTACCTCTTTTGCTATGAATTAGAATTTAGGGATAATGTTTATTGAGCTGAATGAGCCAAAGAAGCCTTTTGATTGTTGGTGTTTGTGTTTTATAGATGTAGGTCAGGTTATTGACTGAATCTGTTTAGCATTGTGATTAAAATTACAGTGAATCTCAAGCTTACCATTATACTATAATTAAGGTTACATTTTAAAAATTTTCAGTTTAAATCGTAAGATTTTGGTGGAGATAACTTAGTCTGATGCAAGATGGTTAGCTTAAGTCAAATTAATGGATTACACCTTTATTAATTTAATGAATCTATGATGTATATAGGTTAGTGACATTTCTGTTGAGGATTACATCACTGCAACGGCTTCGAAGCGCCCTATCTACATGCCCCACACTGCTGGTAGGTACCAAGCCAAGCGATTCAGGAAGGCTCAGTGCCCAATTGTTGAAAGGCTGACCAACTCCCTCATGATGCACGGGAGAAACAATGGCAAGAAGTTGATGGCTGTCCGCATCATCAAGCATGCTATGGAGATCATCCACCTGCTAACTGACCAGAACCCAATCCAAGTCATTGTTGATGCTGTCATCAACAGGTATTAGAATAGCCGATTGCTATATGCATCATTACCATGCATACCATTACTGTCCAGAGTCCTCTGCATTCCTAGAACTATATCCTATCTATATGAATGTTGTTTTAAAGTGTATTCTTGAAACACTTCAACTTACATTGCGTGTTCATTTGACAGTGTGCTTCTGCTGCACTTAAATTTTACATGTTTTAGTAATCTGTTTTGGCCAATTGTCTAATGTTGAATCGATTTTTCTTTGCAGTGGACCAAGAGAAGATGCCACCAGGATTGGTTCAGCTGGTGTTGTGAGGCGTCAAGCTGTTGATATCTCACCTCTTCGCCGTGTTAACCAGGCTATATACCTCCTGACAACCGGTGCCAGAGAGAGTTCCTTCAGGAACGTCAAGACCATTGCTGAATGCCTTGCTGATGAACTCATCAACGCAGCAAAAGGGTCATCTAACAGGTAAGAAAGGACTCAATCACCCTTATCCCTATCTATCTATATGTTCTTATACACTTGTCATTTGTTGACTGTCATTTTGCGATGCAGCTATGCCATCAAGAAGAAGGATGAAATCGAGAGGGTGGCCAAGGCCAATCGTTAAGAACAGTTTTGTTTTGGTTTCGGTTTCTCTCTTTTTAGGACGTTTGAACATTATGGGATTTTGATCTTCGACTTCCCTATTATCAGTACTTCGTACTCTTTTTGTTAAGACCATCCAAAGTTGTTGAAAACCATTGAGTTATTTTGGTTATGTTTTATATAGAACGTCTCAGTTTTACTATTGGTATGTATCATGAATCTGTTGATCAATTGCAGTCGGATTTTAATGTTGATTTGTTACTAATAACATCTTAGTTGCATTAGTTTTTTCCAATTATCTATCTTCATATAAAAATTAGTCGTATACTCTCTATAAAATTACAACTTAATCGTGTTGTTCAGTGCTTAAAAATAAAATTACAATATTTGAAGAGAAAATTTATCGTTTCGATGTGATTAATTGGCAGAGATAAATAGTTAGATGATATGTCGAATTTTAAGCCTTGTTCGGATGGTTTATTTTAGCCCTGACACGGTTAATTTCACTCATGAACATAGGAGCATTCAAAATGGAATGGAAGTGCCCTTCTAGAGGGCTATTCAACATTTTATCCAAGAGTCTATCTCTCTGTAATAGAAGGGTCCTTTGAAAGGGCCTATCTCTTTCCATTTTTTTCACATCATCACTATTTTGTTTTAGTTTTTTACAAATTTAAATAAAACTATTATGGAGTATTTATAGTGTAGAAATTATGGAATAAGAAAAAAATATGTGTAACCCTTCTTCCACAATGGAAGGCCTATCATCAGCCATCACACATCGGCTAAGGCCGATATATCGGCCGAACGGGAGAGAGAAGGAATGGCCTATCATAGGCCCTTCTTCCGCAATGGTTGGCCGATGGGGGCCGATCAGAAAGACCTCTCCATCGGCCAACCATCGTGAATGCTCTAAAACAGTTTATATTTAAAAAAAATCATAAGGCAGTTTATATTTTTTTAAAAAAATACCACTTCCCTCATCAAATTCAGTTAAAAAAGTGTTCATCTTTATACAACTTGTTAAACACAATTATGCATTTAATTAGAATAGGGGCATTTCCGTCAATCAACAAGGTTGCCATTGACCAAGTGGGTTCATTTCCGTCGCGTCCCTTTCCTCTCTCTCTGGCGGAGACGAATAGAGAGAAAGCGACAAGTTGAAAGCAGCGAAAACACACACTCCAAGCTTCGGTCTCTCCGCCTAAATTGCGCTTTTGCGCTCCCCAATTTACCCCTCTCTCTCTAGATTCAACCGCTGCCTTTCCTGTGCCGTCGTCTCAACCGTAATGTCGGCCGTTCCGACTACCACGTGCCGGCATTTCGAAATCAGACCTGCATTCATCGCAGATAATCACCTCGCTTTGACGTCGTCGATCAGTCACAGGCAGCTGAATCTCAGGCCGTCGCGCGAGGTAATTTCGCCATAAATTCGTGACGGAATTGCGATTGGTTGGTTGAAATTTGCTTTTCTCTTTGCTGTTAATTGAGGGCTTTGGATCGCATTCATGCCTTTCTGTTAATTCTTCTTTAATTTTCATCACGTAATAATGCAGCCTCATTCTCTTTGAATCTCTATCAATTAAAATTAGACTTTGATTGAACTACAAATTTATCACATAGTGATTGAATTTGTTGCAGGACTTGAAATCTAAGCTTAATACCTTGTGTGTATGTGTATGTGTTCATTTTCTAAAGTCTTAATAGTTTTTTCAATGCTTAAACTTACCCTATCAGGTAGCTTTGAATCGCTCAAGGAGGTCGATATGCCCGAAAATACGCATGGCAACGATAGATGAGATGCTGGTGGATAGGAGAACTATTGTGAAGCCTGGTGACATTTTGGTAATCAGAAGCATCTGAAATATAATTTCTAAATTCAATGTTTTCTGTTAAATTGCTACTCCACTATGTTATTTTCATCTTTGTGTTTTTAAAGGGTTTTACTGATTAACTAATTTATAATTTGTGCAGGCATATGATCTTGTGCAAGGAGCAGAAGTGAGTCCAATGTCTTTTTGTTAACTTGCTAGAGATATTGAGGGTCATTTTGAGGCTGTACTTCGTTTTCCATAGTTTCCATAAGTTCAAAGTGATGTTTCATTGTACAAAGGATATTAATACTAATATTGTTCTATTAGTATGTAACTCATATAAATTTTTTATTTTTACACCCATTTTCAAATTTCTAGGATGTCTAGAAGAATTTATGGGCATCATGCATTTGGAGAAGAGGATATGAGTGTTGGAGAGAAGAAGGGGGGGGGGGGGATTTTATTAATTTTATTGTTGTTTTATTCTTTTGGGAGCTCTAGTTTTGCGTGATTATGACCGTGATTCATTGGTCCACAGGTGAGGTGGAGTTACATCTTGGACAGAACAGCACCTGAGCCTCCAACTGCTGTTCTTTTGCATGGAATTCTGGGTAGCAGAAAAAATTGGGGTCAGTATTATTGTGTTAATCCTTTATTTGGAGTAAAATTTATTTGGAAACAAATTTGTGATGAACATAGATTGCTACATAAATATTAAGAACTATATTTTTTTTCTTGAAATTTCGTCTAAATAAAGCACAACATGACTTGGCAAACTATGTTAACATTAAGTTGCAAGAAAGTTCATGTGCATTGATTATAACTTCTTAGTTTATTTATTGCCAGGAACGTTTGCTAGGAGATTGGCAAAAGAATTTCCTAAATGGCAGGTAAAACCAAAAATGCTTTTGGCTTTATTTTTTTTTAAGAGTACCTAATATCATCAACTGCAAGACCACACCCACCCCTTCCATCATGTTTGATTCACATTTTTGGGGGATTTTTAACGACTGTGGCTCCCTCTACTTCCATAGCCCCTTTCTTCAGATGTACTACAAAGTAACAATATTGCTCTTAACCATAAAATTTGAGGGTGGAAAGATGAAGATACTCGGTCACATTAGCTTTTATATATTATCAATCTGAAGCTTACACTTTTTTCCTACTTTCGTTGTCTCAGTTTCTGCTTGTCGACTTGCGTTGTCACGGTGATTCAGCATCTCTAAAGAACAGAGGACCTCATAATGTTGCTTCAGCTGCTCGTGATGTTTTAAAGCTAGTATGTAATCCTTCAACTAAACATTATCATATTGTAATTGATTTTTTAGTGTTCCATACAAACTAATTTTGGACAATCATTGTTACTCTTCTTACAGCACTTTTTCTCAGTGCCCATTTTGGTACCAACACTGTCGTCATTCCTTTTCTCGCTACTAGTTTCACTTGCTTATTAAAAATTTCTAGATTTTATGCGAACTTTAAGCTATTCAGTCATTATTATACTGTTTTCTATTTCCAGCCACTGTAAGTAATAGGATCGTAAGGCTGACCTAGTGTCATTATGGCCCATACTAATTGCAACAGTTTCTACATTGATTCAACATAGATGCTTTGAGTCTAGGTTACCCATGTTGGATCCACCTTCCATCTTCTTAGCATAGAGACCATGGAATAAAGTTGCGACATTCATTCATCTCACCAATTCTTATATACTTCTTTTCCCTAGCTTGGTGCGATGAAGCTCACTCCTCGAGTACTCGTTGGCCACAGCTTTGGGGGTAAAGGTAATTATCCATCCATCCCTGCATATAATTAGTTAGTGAAATTTTGTTGCCGTGATGCATTTTCACAGGACATCACTCCTGTTATTCGGTGCAATGACATATTTATTTAATATCGTGCAGTGTCCTTGAGCATGGTAGATCAGGTTCCTAAACCTCTAGCTCGCCCTGTTAGAGTAAGTAATGGATTTCCATGATCTCCAGGATGTGTTATTTTTCGCATATTAGCCGACCAATTTGGAAGCACGAACTCCTCCATTGTCAACTTTCCTATCTATATAACTAATCTGAAAATGCTAAGTTGTCTTACTAGATTTCTTGTTGCTTGGGACAGCATCTCTCCCTTCCATGAACTCTGGGTCTGAAAGCCCTTTCATTGTATGTTCTAGATTGCTTATTCTCTTTGTTTCTATCTCTAATGACATCTTAGGTCTGGGTATTAGATTCGACACCTGGAAAAGTTCGTGCTGGTGCAGATGGAGATGACCATCCCGCTGAACTTATTTCTTTCCTGCGTACCTTGCCAAAAGAGGTAAGCAATGCATTCATCAGCTGAATCAGTTTAATCTTTTTCCTCTTTTCGTTTTCTTCTCTTGCTTCCCCAGAGCATTCTACAGTGAAATAGTGACCTTAATAGACTTAGTAATTTGTGGAATATGGTTGGTTTTACTCTTCGTATTTCTATCTCAGAACTTGGTCTAAGATCTGATCGTCTATGCTGCTTGTTTGATTCAGTATTCAAATTCAACTTTTATTCTTTATGTTCAACGCAATCTCTATTGCATGAGTATTGATCAGACTGTTACTGATACCATGTTGAACTTCTTTTTTGAATTGTTTTTCAAGGAAGGTCTCTTCCAAACAGGATGTTGTGGATGCTCTTCTTGATCACGGGTTCTCAAAAGATGTGGCACAGGTAGGTTTGTACGTACAATGCTAGCACCATATTTCCTTTGCTTTTCTATTCTCAAGTAGTGTTTACGCCAAAAATTTTTCTATATCGTATCTTTTTCCACTCCATCACAGTGGGTGGTCACTAATCTTCGAAAAATGAAAATTAATGGAGCGTCAACACCAAGCTTGTCATGGGCGTTTGATCTCAATGGTATTTCAGAGATGTATCAATCATACGAAGACACAAATCTTTGGTAATTAAACTTTTCGCACAAAAGACACATCACACTCTCAGAGAGAGAAATCCATGTAACTGGATTGCATTTGTACCTCCTTTGTGCACACAGGAAGCTCGTGGAAGATGTTCCTCGTGGCGTACACATAAATTTCCTGAAAGCAGAAAGAAGTTTGCACAGATGGGCTCTTGAAGACCTTCACAGGATCCATGTTGCTGAGGAACAAGCTGTCGAAGAGGGAGGTGGAGTTGAAATGCACCTCCTTGAAGATGCCGGCCACTGGGTATGTAGCGAGTAGATTTCTCTTTGCTTCACCTTTAAACATCAATTTCTAAAATCTCGTGCCCAAAAAAACCTCAAGGAACTCGGGATGGAGACTTTGAGTTCACTTCATCTTATATTACTATATGCAAAATCTTAGGATACTAACTGTGATATCAATTTCAGGTGCATGCAGACAACCCAGATGGGCTCTTCAGAATTCTTTCGTTCTCGTTCCAAGGATTTTAAGCAATCAGTCTGACTACTGCAACAAGGCTCGATCTAAAATATCAACACTTTTATAGGTGTGAGAAGTATTTATTCATAGATTTTGTAGTTGCATTTTTCAACCATGAAAGTAGAGAAAAAGAACAGAAAACAATATAATAGTGCCATTTGCCTCTGTATAATAGGGCGTCATTTTTTCACGATTGTACGAAGTATTTAGTTAGAATTATTTGTTCTTGAATTTACCCTGACTATTGAGTTCATTGTACCATCAAATCATTATTGAACATGTACTTCTAATCACAACTTTTTTTTTTCATAATTAAATGTATTATAACCATTTAAAAAAATTATTGGGAGGCGAATTATTCTTGTAAATAAGAGCATCTGCAATGGTGGTTAGCCGGTCGGTTAGCCGACCATTGCATCCGGCGAGGGGTATTTTGGCTAGCCGATGCTGATTTGCGCGCGCTCGTCGATCCGCTAGCCGGCTGGCTAGCCGCCATTGCAGGCTCAAAATCGGCTAGCTGGCGGCGAGCGTTATTTTTTTATTAAAAAATTTCCGAAGCTCTATATATACTGATAATTGTACTTCGTTTTCATTTGCCCCACTTGTTTTTACGAGTTTCTCTCTCTTAATTTCTGTACAAGATCACTATTTTATTTTATTGTGGCTAGTCCTAGTGCTAATCTAGTTTTTAGTCCACTATTGTGCAATTGGGTATCCTAGTGATGTGACAGACAGTTTTTAGTCTTGATGGATGATGTAGCAGGAAGTGACCAGTTTTTAGACCCTAAACCCTGACCAAGCACATTGGCTTGTACTTGTGTGTTCCTAAAATTAGAATATAATTTACTTTAATATTTTAGTAAAAAACGAAAAAGAGAAGATAATTTGAGGAGCATAGTTGATCTACGTGTCATTATCGAAAATGTGTGGCCACGCAATCCTCTACTTGTCCATCATCATTCAACGCGCCTCTTCTCCACCTCCCACAACCACTAACTATGGCCACCGCGGCGCCTAAATTCACCACCGCCAAAGTCTCCTCCGCCGCCCCCAAATTGTCCCTCCTCCGCCGCAATCCACCGCCTCACTGCCAATTTCCGGCGGCGCTGCTCACAAAGCCCTCTCTCTCGTGCTCCCCTAGCAGAATTAGGGCAATCAAATGCCAGGCCACCGAGGTCTCTCCGCCGTCGCCGCTCGCGGCGGAGGACGGGAAGAATTGGGTGCCCGTGGTGCCCCTGGCGGCGCTGCCGAAGGGAGAGCGGCGCGTGATTATACAGGATGGGGAGACGATTTTGCTTCTGTGGTATAAAAATGACGTCTTTGCTATCGAGAACAGGTCCCCTGCTGAAGGCGCCTATTCTGAAGGCTTGCTCAATGCTAAGCTCACTCAGGTAATTGGAATGTAATGCCTAGTGTTGATTATTGAATTGTTCTGGTTTAATTAGTTGTGTAATTTGTGGAAATTGAAACTGATTTGTTGAATGGAAATGGTGAGCCATGGATTTGATACTTGGTGATTATGGTTTTGTTTAGTTTTGTGTATTTGTAGAGATATGTGAATGTGTATTTTAGGACTTGTTATGCAAATAGGGCATATTTGAGTTGTGGTGATGTGAAGCAGAGGAGAAGTTGTTGATAAGATATCCAAGAATGAATTACTACAACTTAGCCTAATTCGATTTCAATAGAACAGTGATGTATATGTACTTATATGCTCCTTGGCTCGATCTAGTTATGCTCGTTCCAACATTCCGTATGCAATACATTGTGTTGCAGGTAAGGTTGAATTCTTCTCTGTGAGGGTCGTATATGTATACACCGTTGTATCATTTGAACTACATTCAGTCGTGGATGGATATTTCATGGTGCATTATTTCTAGGATCAAAAGTCGTGAAGCAATTTCGAGCTATGCTGGTGTTGATTAGATAAGAAGTTTGAAATTTGAGCTCCCTTGATAAGAATGAGTATTCAACGTAGAATGATTTTATGGTTCAAGCCGATCCCTTTGTTGTGCATCATGATCTGTTGCTTCGATTTGTGAATGTTCCGGTGTTGATATGGAATGATGAACCATCTGTTTCCTTGCAGGATGGATGTATAATCTGCCCGACAACAGACAGCACGTTTAATCTGCAAACCGGAGAGATCAAAGAGTGGTATCCTAAGAATCCGGTTCTTCGGGCCCTCACTCCACCTCTGAGGGGGCTCTTTATCTACCCCGTCAAAACTGATGAAAACAACATTTACATCGACATGGGTGGCAGTGCCCCGTTGGATGCATCAACGGAGATCGTTTTCAGTGGCAAGGCTCAGCCAGGATTCACATCAACAGATGTCAATGTTGACGAGGTAATACATAAAGCAGCATTTGTTGCTATATACACGAACTTCCACCCAATTTTTTTTCACAGACGAGCCAAACATTGGTTCTCATTTTTCACACGTTTGTCAGTTTGTACATGATGTATGATCTATTCTCCAGGTCAGGATGGTTGTAGACGAAAATCTCGAGGGCTTTGGGTTCAATAGGAAGAACGAGCTGATCAACGGGAAAGCAGCCGTGATTGGCTTCCTAGTGCTGCTAGATTTCGAGCTTTTGACCGGTAAAGGCATACTCAAAGGAACTGGTTTCTTGGACTTCATCTACTCTGTTTCGAACGCTCTGCAGTGATTCGTTCCACGAGAAAACGTTACAGATGAAATCCCCGAGTCCACAATCTGTGTTCGACTCCAGTCGACTACCGAGGTAGAAATTTTAAGTAATGGTTATGATCATATGAATGATGAGACTTGCTTTTCTAGTTTGCTTAAAGTTTCTACTTATGTATGAGGTGTGCCATAGTTGAATATGGATTATTGACTAGAGGATTTAGGACTGAGATTTACTGATGGTATATAAATATTTACTTCCTTTTATTGCATTGTAGTACCTTGTAAATCGAAACACATTTTTATATATTGAAAGTATATATTGACATAATTCAATTTTTTAATAAAATAATCTCCCTTCGTCCCATAAAAGATAGCACACTTGAGTAACGACACGAGATTTTAGGAGATGTTGTTTTGTGTGTTAAGTTGAGAGAGAAAGTAATATATTTATATTAATGTGAAAGAGAACTTTTATTAAAAAAGGAAATGTGACATCTTTTGTCGAACAAACTTAAAAGAAAAGTGTGACATCTATTAAGGGATGGAGGGAGTATTTATTTTTCTTGTATGTAAATACAAACCCCCCAACTTAATATACTCCTAGTAATTTCTACTTTCATTCATAATTTCGACCCATTTTATACGGAGCAAAATATTGGACTACTGTTTTTCGTATATTGTTCATGTATTTATTCATAATTTTACAAATGTGAAAAAATAGAGATTAACTAATAACTTATGGAATCAAAAATTGCACAAATAATATACTCCTTTTGTCTCGGCTAAGATGACACATTTCTTGGCCGTCACAAGATTTTAGGAGTTATTGGTTAAAGTGTTTAATTGGAAATAGAAAATGTGGGTGTAAGTATTAAAATAGAGAGAAAAGGAAAACTGAATATATTAATAGGAGTGATAAAAAATGGATAGGTGTATTAATTGGAGAGAGAAAGTTTTCGAAAAAAGAAATGTGTCATCTTAAGTGGGACGGTGGGAAAATAACTTTTATTTTCCTAAAATTATAAATGTAAAATGTTGTTTGATCGAGTAAAATAATCGGAATCGTCAACCACGTAATGCATGTTTCACTTTCAAATACTACCTACTTAATCCACAAGTAGTACTTCATAATAAATTACTTTCACACTCTATTACATTTTTCAACTCATTTACATCTTAGGATAAGGGTTTTTGCACTAGCACCATGCTTTTGACTTTTTTTTCTCCCTCCTTGTAAATTTCGAAATTGTTGATTTTGTCAACAAATTAACAACCAAGCAATATGATCGTGTCATAATCCTAAGCTAATAGTATAGATTTGTTTTGTAAGAAATTAATAGTACCGACTTGCCATGGACGGTGGACGGATGGCTAACATCAAGCCATAAATATTATGCCAATCAATAACTACCACAAGTCCACAATCACTAATTATAATTTATAATGTTATATTGCTAACTATTTAAGTTGCTAACTCTGCTAACTCATTAATACAGTACATTAAAAATTTCTAACATAGTAATATTAAAATGTCAACACATAATATTAACACATTATATTGAAGTGCAACAAAATTATATGTTGACCTTTTAATATCATCGTGTTGACATTTTTAATACACTGCATTGATAAGTTAACAAGTTAGCAACTTAAAAAGTTAGCAATTAATCACACTCCTATAATGTTAAATTCTTTTGTTTAATTTATTGAAAATTTATTTTTCATTCTATTTTAAAACTTTGCGATAACTATTTTTCCGATATTTATTTGAACACATCTATTGAAGTTTTTAAAATCGTGAGTATCTCGATTATATGTCCACATCTACCTCTATATTTTTAAAACATAATGCTTAAACTTTGGTCATATACATAATGACCACAAAATTGTATCGTAGTAGTATTAAATAAAAATAAATATGATTAGGGCTTTTGAACTAAATCCTTACCCACATGAAATGACGTCACGCATGACGAAAACTACCACAAAAGTATTTGACCAAGTTTTATCATCACATCATTATTTTGTTTTGCACGTGACTATTAAAACTTTTTAATAACCAAGTCATGGAGGGAGTACTATCGTTCTTTAATATGTCTCACTTTAATTTTTAAATATATACTAATAAAATATATTAAAAAAGTTAGAAGCACCTAGATTCTGCTAATGGAATATAGATTCCACTATTATATTTTTTGTATGTTTCATATTATTTTCATTTTTCTATATTGAATCGTTCCAAACTACTTGCAATATTGAGTATTTTAAATAGGAATTAGAGTATTTAATTAATATAATTTGAACAAATTAAGTTTTCCTTATTTAATGATCTTTCATTACACTTACAATACTAATTAATATAGAACGGGCCAATTAAAAGCTAAGAATATGTTCAATCGAGTAGTTTCATCACATAGACATTAAATATTACAAGTATGTCGACATTAGCTATTAAAAAACACACCGACATGTCAATCTTAGACATTAAATTCTTCAATGAATTAAATTAATGATCTCCCTCAACACCAACTTGCCTCAATAAATTCCTGCACAAGTGGCCTCATGATTTTAATATTAAAAAGTGATACCATTTTACTTTGACCATTACAAAGCATTTGACCATAGAAAATCTTGACTTCCCACCCCCACACAAAAACTCAACCATTTTGACTTTGCAAAACTTCAACCTATATAAAGTGAGACCAACTCCCACAAATCATAATTCAAACACACAAAATCACTTAAAATTAATCCGTACAAAAAGACACAAAACATGAGCACTTCATCAGACGACAACAGCCCCCACGGCGGCGGCGGCCGCGCGTCCGAGAAGAAGTACAGGGGTGTCCGCCGCCGCAAGTGGGGGAAATGGGTGTCGGAGATCAGAGTCCCCGGCACCCCAGAGCGCCTGTGGCTCGGGTCCTACACCACCGCGGAGGCGGCCGCGGTGGCCCATGACGTGGCATTCTACTGCCTCAGAGGGGACTCGTCGCCGCAGAATCTCAACTTCTACCCCCTGCAGCTGCCCGCCGGGGCCGGCGCCGGAATGTCGCCCCGCTCGGTGCAGAGGGCGGCGTCGGACGCCGGATTAGCGACCGACGCGCGCCTGATCGATTCGATGCCCGCGCAAAATGCGGCGATCTCGCACGAGAGCTCGTGGCAGCAGCAGCAGCAGACGCGATCGTCGCTGAAAAACGACGAATTTTTCGATATTTCGGTCGAAGATTATCTCTAGCTAGTGTATGAATTATGATGCAATGTTTTAAGCTTTAAATTCATACATGCACCAAGAAACTGTTTGGTTGCTGCTCTGTTTTTTCTTGACAAAAATAAACTATGGCCAAAATTGTTCATCAATCAGAAATTCAGAAGAGCATTTAAATTTATGCAATCAAATAAATTGAGGAAATCAAAAACATTACACACTCATGAATAATAAAGTTCAATGTGATAAATTTTCTACACATTTAAAATATGGTCTTTTTAAGTCAATTTTAGAAATCAAACCAAACAAAACAGTCCAACCCACTAAAGACTACAGCACACTTTGCTAAGAAACACATGAAATTAAAAGTTAAAACCAAATAAAAAAAAGGCAAATAAAGAGTGAAAACATTTATGCATCACTCATTCGGAGAATGTCGACATTCTCCGACCGTTTGATGCCTTGGAAGCCCCCTCGGGGCTTCCAAGAAATCTCCTTGGGGAGGCGGCCTCGAGGAGAGGACTCCCGATCCTCTGGGGAGAGGACGGCTCTAGAAGGGGCCGTCCGGTGCCTATGAAGGAGGTCGTCCGGGCGGCCCCACCGTCGGTCAAGAGGAACCGGAAGGTCCAGTGCAGGACTTTGGGCGCAAAGACTCTGTAGAGGAAGAATACGTCGTACCAGCTCGGATACTTCACGTACGGGTCCCCTCTGCACGCTCCCGAGACGATGTGCTTCGCGAACTCCTCCACCGGACCGCCTCGTACATTGGCCTTAAAAACATTGAAATCAATCGAACAATTTCGTATGTTTGGTTGATCGTAGAAAAGATTTAAGAAAGTTTGGGGAAGATCGATGATCTTACTTCTCGTTCTTCCTTCCACTGCATCTCGGCACCTTCCTCCATCACGAACTTGCCCCTCCTCATCTCTGTCCCGATCCACCCGTGTGTGGCGACGGTTATCCCCACCTCGTCCTTCAGCTCGAACCTCAGTGTCTCGTAGAAGTTCATGAGGGCCGATTTCGCAGCCTAAAATGAGGAAGAAAATATCATAATCTTGATTCAAAAAACGGCTTTCGAGTACATAAATCTTGAAATAAAACAATATTTATAGTAATCACGAATAAAGAGATCCTCTATTTCAAAACGAGATCACGTTTTATATGATCGAACATTTTGAAACAGAGTTCAACTTACAGAATACAAGCTCATCCTAGGCAAAGGCAGCCAGTTCTCGACCGAGGTGTTCACTACTATACGGCCGTTACTCTCACGCAAATACGGCAGTGCCACATACGTCGGATACACATTGCCCCAAAAATTTATATCCTAAAAGCACAGATCAATAATTGCATTTTTCTCGAAGTGACAAAAAAATATTGATGGCATATAAAAGTCGATCGTACCATTATAATGGGAAACAGATTCGAATCCGTGGCTTCCTCGAAATAGAAAGTATGCCCTAATGTGACTGTATTCACTAGATGATCCACTGCATCAAGGCTAACGATTAATCAACAGGGCATTCCTCGTAAAGTGTTGGACGTTGTGCAATCAATTGTGTCATAGATTACCTCGTCCGAAGCAGTTGATGGTCTCGTTGATGAATCTCCGACATTCGTCTTCCTTCACAACGTCAGCCGCTATTGTCAAGACATGTGGTGCTCCGAATCTTCTGGCATTGTCGCTTATTGCTCGTAGCCTGTGGTCTCTTCGTGCGACTAGCACAAGATTTGCGCCTCTCTTCGCATACTCGTACGCGATTTGCTGGTGATTCACAATGGAAAACATTGTTTTATATACTGGTTTTGTGAGGTAGATGAAAACATTGTTGCACGAACTATGATCTTGATATAGAAGAAATTCTTCGAAATTGATGGATTTTGAAGTGAAATTAATGTGAATTATATCACCATTCAATAACACAAACGATAAATCATCCAGAAAATCATAAAGTTCAGATTTGTTCTCAACTATTCCATAGTGAAAAATTCTAGTCGTCTACTCTTATATTGTCCATATTTTCAAACCAAACAAAGTCGTTTTCTGTAGGATTAGACAACATTATTTAATTCATCGTCGTTGAGATTCACGTATTATTTTTTCGGTTGTTATATGAGTCACAGCATGACAAAAATCTCTACGGAACAAATCCAAACTTCACAACTTTTTCTAACTGATTTTTAAAGCTGCAGAACATACCAGAATTTGACCAAATTTCATGATTTTTTCCGACCATATCAGAAAACCCCAATTCCCCAATTTTTATTGAGAGTTCAAATAAAAGTAATTAGCTCATTTCCTTTATAAAAAATAGCATCACACATGCATACAACACACTTCAATTTCATGAAGGATTAAAGGCATAAAAAAGGGATTGTGATATGAATTAACCTCTCCGATCCCGGAGGAAGCGCCGGTGATGACGACGACCTTATTTTCGACGGTCTGGCGGTTGAAATAGGTGGTGTAAATCCACTCGCAGCAGCTGATGAAGTAGAGAGTTGGCCACGCAAATGCCATCATCATCAAACTTGCCGGCGGCACCACCAGATTCAAAGCTCTATTCAACAACTCCATTTTGTTAAAATTAGGTAAAATTATGAATGCAGATTCTTATTTTTTCTTTGTGTTGGAGAATGGAGATGGTGTGTTTTGACATTTAGTGGTGGAAGATGAACACTATAGCTGCATGCAGAGGAATTGTGAACACGTGTTTCTCTAAGCAGGCAACCTGGTTGATTTTCAGAGATGTAATATTTGCATATTTTAATTATTTAAATATTTGAATGATCAATTTTAATTATTTAAATATTTGAATGATCAATTATCTAGTGAGTTAAAGGTCAATTTTGATCCTGTTATGACCAAAATATGAATTTAGTCTAAAATATTCACTTTTTAAAAAATAGGTTCATAATAAATAAAAATGTCGATGAAGTAGTCTTTTTTTTTACGGTTCCGTCAAAAAACTAGCAGTCAATGCTAATTACACATATATGACTATTGATTTTTTGACGGAACTGTCAAAAAAAGGACCAATCCGACAATGATTTTATTTTTTATTAACCTGTTTTTAAAAAAGTGAATATTTTGGACCAAATTCGTATTTTAGTCATATGTTTAGAACTAAAATTAACCTTTACTCTTATCTTGTTAACTGTTTAAATTTGAAGTTTATTGATTGTCATTCCGTTAGCAACTAGAATTTGATCAAATTTCAAGATTTTACGGAGAAATTTCGTTTGTACATTTTTTATGGGGAGATTGTTCTTTCGATTTTGAATAAGTGCTTTCACCAATCAGAATCAAGGATTATAGAAAAGAAATTTATGGTGGCTAACTCTCTTTCAATGTTCTAATTGAAATTAGAAGTGGAAATTTATTTATAAAACTATGTTACATAGTAGTAAACACATTGTAGTCATGATGCAACTTTAGTCTTGGAAACAAATGGTCTCACGCAATTTTAGATGCTAACATGTCCCGTTATTCTCTCTGTTGCCATTGTTGAATAATCAACAGATTTGATTGCACTAATTTTTTTTTCAGTAATTAAAAAGCAACAAATATAGGAAAAAAAGAAGTATTGATAGTATTCCAACACAGAAAAAAAATTGTTTTCTGGAACCCAAAATCTCCAAGAACCTTGACCAGAACACTTGCATCAAATCATCTATACATATAGTTCCAATATATACACATTTGTGTATATTTTCATATGCATTTATTCCCTAGAAAAACATATGTAAAACCTTTTTTTGATGTAATGCTAAATTCT